>NC_052121.1:4873488-4875073 GCF_012273895.1 Zerene cesonia | reverse complement strand
CAATCTCTTCATTGCGACGTGAAGAAAAGAGAACAAACAACATTTATATATACTAGTATATAAGAAGGTCTCTAAGACTCCATCTTCAAAATAAAGTAGCTCATTTTATTGGTCTCAGTATATAACAGTAAATGTAGCGTACGATAAACCTATTATTTGGGGCCAGTTGGCGTTTTCGTGTCTATGGATAATAGAGACACAAAATTAAGTTTGTTTTTTAATGTAGATAGATTATAATTTTTTTATCACATTTTTTGGTTCGGTGTCAATCTATTAAGATTTTTATTGCTACTTTTGCTACTTTTTTATATTTTAAATTATATTTAAATTTACAATATTTACACTTCTACAGATTTATAAAACCTGTGAAATATGTATCGATTTAAATATCTGTTTATCTGTGCTTTATTTTATAAATTTATAAAGAACTAGCTGCACCCGGCAAACGTTGTTCTGCCTTACTCTTATCATTTAGGGGTATGAAAAATAGATGTTAGCCGATTCTCATAGATACCGGATAAGCACAAAAAATATCATCAAAATTGGTCAAGCCGTTTCGGAGGAGTATGGCAACGAAAACTGTGACACGAGAATTTTATATATTTGATTATGAAAGCATGTGTCTAACTATTTTACATCTATAAAGAATAACATACTAGATGTTTAAAGAATGCTAATAAAGAGGCATTTTTTTCGAATTTCAGACGGAATGTATGATACGAAACAATCCAGGGGCTATATATGGCTTTGACTTTGGAACTGTAAGACGGAAAATGACTAAAATCCCTGACACGTATAAAAAAATCAGTGAAATTCAAAATATTCCAAGAGTTGCATTTGTTACTGAGAAGCGGTTGCAAATAGTAGACTTTGGATAAATCCAACTGCTGAAACCACGTGCGATGTTGTTTACATGAAGAATAAGGAAGTAAAATGTAAAAAAATATTTTATACAAGTTGCTCATCAGTTATATCAATTTTATTCTTTTTTTACATTTTCGCTACGCACAAACAGCTGTTTAATACAATTTTATGTGATAGACACAATACACTGTGATTTCATTTTGTAAATAGTATATAAAACTCTAGAAAGATAAAATATCGAGTTTGGCAAGAATTCATAATAAATAAAACAATAATATTTCTACATAGTATTATACACAGGATTCGAACACCTATTATTTGACCGATTCAAGTTGAGCCTCGTCAACGGATGAGTTTTCCCGTGTTGCAATTGTTTTTTAGTTTGAGCTTTCGACATCACAGTTGAAACTACTAGATCGGTATAGTCCAAAGGCGCGAGAGAAACCACCGTGGGTGCCACCGGGGGCCGCTCGGCCGCGACCCCTGTGACCCCCGCGACCCCGCAGTAAGAGTTCCGCAGCGGCGCCCGCGAGCGTGCCTCCCCTTCCGACGTCAGCTTGCACTTCTTAGAGACGGACTCGAGCACCGCCTTGGGCCGCGCCGGCTCGCTGCTTGACTCGGAGCGCGCTCGCAACGGCTGGTCGTAGCGGTCGACCAACACGCGCACGGACACATCCTCGCTCGGCGCGCTGGGGGGCGACGCGGGCGGCCGGCTGCGCGA
>NC_052121.1:4870256-4873388 GCF_012273895.1 Zerene cesonia | reverse complement strand
ATAAAGCTACACTACCACTCACTGACTCACTGACATCGCTTTTCTCGGAAACTGGGCAAAAAGTAGAGGTAATTTTGACATGAACGTATAGAGGAGCCGCAATCGACCAGAGGAAAAATATAGAGAACTCGCGTCGCTCGAAGACCAGCTCGACGCCTGGCGGCCCGCAGAAACGGTGGCTCGCGGAGGGGTGGTGTTCGAACAAAAAATGCTCTAGACCTTCAGCAATTACCAGGTGCGCCAAAAAAATGGCCAATTTCGCGAAAACAAGATGGCCGCCATACTTTGCCAAAATCGCCATTTATGAATCCTTACGTCTCAAATTCAGCACACGCGCTCTCCGCGAGCCGGCCAATCGATCGGTACCCCGTTTGAGTGGATCCGAGCACCCGTCTACGACTTTCATACAACGTTAAATCCAACGGCCCGTGGAAACGGTGCAAGTTAGGTAAGGGGTCCCTGAACTAAAAATGATCACCACCCTGAGACGCTACCAGGGAGTCATAGCGGGACGTTCGATTTTCAAATTTTACCATTTTTAGCCCAAAATTTCCAACGTAAATTTAGGCGAGGTGGCGCAATAGGGAAACACACGAATAGCACGATCGTACTTTCCCAGCTCCCAGAATATCCAGAAAAATCCGAAATCTTGAACTTTCTTCCCGCTTCGTCAAGACGGTCGACGGCCCGCGCAAACGGTAGCAGCCGCATATGGGGTGCTCGAACAAACTTTGGATTAGACCTTGAGCAATTACCACAGAGTGCAAAAAAAATTCAAAATGGCGTCAAAAATGGCCGCCGCCATACAAATGCCAAAACAGCCATCTCTTATCGGATCACGCTGAAACTCGGCACAGGGGCTTCAATTGGGCCGTACAACATTTCGGTATACTCAAAATCCCGCTCCGACCTCTGGTTTCCAAGTTTCATACAACGCAAAATCGCACGGCCCTCCGAAACGGCGCGAGATAGGTGGGGGGCGTAGAAGTAAAAAATGCTCAGAAACTTGAGTCGCTACCAGGGAAAAAGACGAATTTCAAATCAGACTCAATTTTTTTTTCCAAAATGGCCGATTTTTTTGAGGCAAGATGGTGAAGCCGTTTACTGCGCGATCGGTCTGAAAATTGATTTCTGTTCTTAAATCTTCCGAGTTAATAAAACTGCATACTCATAATTTCTCTCTGATCCCCGGCTTCCATTTTCCATACATCACGAAATTCATCAGCCCTGTGAATTGGTGACAGGTAGGTGGGGGTCGCCAAAGCAAAAAATGTATTAAAACTTGGTCCGATTCTAGGCATATAACCATTTTTGGTAAAAAGCGAAAAAAATATTTGGAGAATATTGTATAGAAATTGCCATAGTAGTAAGGGTATTTGCATACGAACGACATAAGACAATGCTGCGGGCTGATCGCTGCAGGCGTACCGCGCAACCTCGAAGGTGGATTGCCTACGTGAGTTGAAAATATGTGAATGAGGAATCTATAAGCAGTACGAACTAGCTGTGGAATCGCTATTTGCAGAACATAAATTGAAATGTATTACTCTGTGTTATGAAATCAATGATGATTGGTGTCCCTGGGACGCGCCGCGGTCTGCTTGCTGCCCGCGCACAACGCACTCTCGAAAGTGAATAGCCTCCCCGAGTAGAAAATATTTTGGATTAATTAATTATTTATGAGCAGTACAGATTGACTGTGGAATCGGTGCATAGGGACAGAGAGAGCGACTTTGTTTTTGTACTCGTACTATGTAGTTATTCTCATTGACAAAATTGTTACACGAATTGGTATTCTCTTGTATTAGATTTTACGCGAGTATTTTATTTTATTCATTTACTTATTCTTTACAGTACATATTACCGAAAAATAAATTGACATTGTAAAAAAGAGTACCTATTATACATTTAGAAATGAAAGACTTTTTAACATATAATGCGTATAAAATCCGTTAATAAGTCTTTAATTTCTAAATATTACGCGAATTTTTCAAAATTATATACCAATGTATAGGATTTTCATTAAAAACCGGAACAGAATCTATTCAGAAACCTCCATTTCATCATAAAGACCTCATACTTACGAATTTATTATTTTATTCCCCGATTGCCTTAAATATTTGTTTTCGTTGTTGTGTTTAGTTGAACCTAACATTAGTCTATTACTATAACTTTTTTTCTCAATCATTGCTTTGGGTGTAAAAAACATTCATATTAAATAGCAATTACATCTTAAAAGAAAATATACAGAAAGTGTCTGGCCATCATATAAGGGTAATAATAATATATTTTGGATAACAAACAAAAAGAACCCGTACCACAACTACGCTGGAGCGTACAACTATATTGTTATTTCGTACATTAAACTAAAACTCAAACATTTATTTATTTACTTAGACTTCTTATGGATGCACTTAAGAATTATCATACCATAATTTTACGAAGTTTTTGAATTTACCACTACTTAACTCTTTAACACTATGTATGTACGTATATATTTAATTGTAAAAGTCTCATAAACGATTTTTTACTTTACTTATTTGGAAAATGAGTATTCCAATTTTATTTCTGTTCCTTCTACCATAAAAATGTCTATCACCGACTCTTAGCTTATCTATCAGTCGGTGTTATTGCGTACGTGTAAAATTGAATTTATTAAATATATATTGTGACGGTTCAGTAAGGATATTAGTACTCTTAAGTGATCTCTCAGTGAGTACTGAGCAGATAAATCATATATATAACGTTATTTTGTAATTTTTATTAATACGATAGTTTCAATATCTGCTACTCTGCCCCATAGTAGAATTCCATAGGACATGAATGCTATGAACGTAGGTAAAATAAACCAATCTAGCTGTATGTAAATAATAGCATTCCTCATACATGCACCTATATCTACTAAAGATTGTTTACAAACGGACAACGATAATCTAATGATTTAAAGTGGAAAGTTAAAGCAAAATGAAAGTTTGTACGTTTGTTTGCAGAAGGTAATCTCGAATATTATGAAGGTTTTTTTTGTTTGTTATAAGTGAAAAATTAGGCATTTCACCGATATAAATATTTTGCTCTTTTATTATATTCACATGAATGCTTTAGTAGTACGTTTAGAAAACGTCTAGAAAACGA
>NC_052121.1:4866175-4869256 GCF_012273895.1 Zerene cesonia | reverse complement strand
ACGCATTATTTGTTAAAAAGACTTTCATTTCTAAATGTATAATACTCGCGTAAAATCTAACACAAGAGAATACCAATTTTAACCAACTATTTTGTCAATGAGAATAACTACATAGTACGAGTACAAAAACAAAGTCGCTCTCTCTGTCCCTTTGCATCGATTCCACAGTCAATCTGTACTGCTTATAAATAATTAATCCAAAATATTTTCTACTCGGGGAGGCTATTCACTTTCGAGAGTGCGTTGTGCGCGGGCAGCAAGCAGACCGCGGCGCGTCCCAGCGACACCAATCATCATTGATTTCATAACGCCTTAGTAATCCAAGTCAATTTATGTTCTGCATATTTTCAACTCACTGAGGCAATTCACCTCTGAGGTTGCGCGGTGCGTCAGCAGCGATCAGCCCGCAGCGTTGTCTTATGCCGTTCATATGCAAATACCCTTACTGCTATGGCAATTTCCATACAATATTTTCCAATTTTTTTTTTTCGCTTTTTACCAGAAACGGTTATATGCCTAGAAGAGGACCAAGTTTTAATACATTATTTGCTTTGGCGACCCCGACCTACCTGTCACCAATTCAGAGGGCTGATGAATTTCGTGATGTATGGAAAATGGAAGCCGGGGATCAGAGAGAAATTCTGAGTATGCAGTTTTATTAATTTGGACGATTTAAGAACAGAAATCAATTTTCAGACCGATCGCGCAGTAAACGGCTTCACCGTCTTGCCTCAAAAAAATCGGCCATTTTGGAAAAAAAAATTGAGTCTGATTTGAAATTTGTCTCTTTCCCTGGTAGCGACTCAAGTTTCTGAGCATTTTTTACTTCTACGCCCCCCACCTATCTCGCGCCGTTTCGGAGGGCCGTGCGTTTTTGTGTTGTATCAAACTTGGAAACCAGAGGTCGGACCGCAATTTCGAGTATGCAAACATGTTGTACGGCCCAATTGAAGCCCCTGTGCCGAGTTTCAGCGTGATCCGATAAGAGATGGCCGTTTTGGCATTTGTATGGCGGCGGCCATTTTTGACGCCATTTTGAATTTTTTTTGCACTCTGTGGTAATCGCTCAAAGTCTAGTTCAAAGTTTGTTAGAGCACCCCATGTGCGGCTGCTACCGTTTGCGCGGGCCGTTGACCGTCTCGATGGAGCGGGGGGAAAGTTCAAGATTTCGGATTTTTCTGGATATTCTGGGAGCTGGGCGAGTACGATCGTGCTATTTGTGTGTTTCCGGATTGCGCCATCTCGCCTAAATTTACGTTGGAAATTTTGGGCCAAAAATGGTAAAATTTGAAAATCGAACGTCCCGCTATGACTCCCTGGTAGCGTCTCAGGTTTGACTGTGCACTTTTATTTGTAGAGTTGTATCAAAAGGATGTTGTTTTTTTTAGTGATTAATTCTAATGATTGCCTTTATCATCAGCTCTTGGACTGTGTAATAACGGTTACGCTTATATATACCAATAATAATATAAATAAATACAACTATAAGATAATTAATTTTAAGTTTAACTTGTCTTTTTAAATATTATCATCAAAGGAAAACCCCTTGGAAGACCCATATTCTTAAATGGCTCAATAATTACCTATTAAACAAAAAAGAGGCACCTAAAACGGTTAATTAAAAAAGAGATGATCATCGAAAACTACAATGGGTTACAAAATAATTAATATTTCGCTGTAGTATATACAAACAAATTCATAAAAATTAAAATAGAACAAAAACATCAATAATTGTTCACTCTAAAACTGTCTAGATGTGGCAGTTTAACAATTGAATAATTACTTATTAGGTATCCATTTCTTTTTATTGTATAGCATATAAATAACTTAAAAAAAAGACAATTTTTTTTTAATCAATGCACTTAGGATTTCAAAAACTGTCCCTACCAGTTAATTTTTATTTGAGTTTTATATAGGATATCCGTTTAAAACAGTAGTGTTTAAACAAAAGCAACATTGAAACATTGAAAATTAAAAGTATTGAAAGTATTAGATTTATTAAAGAATACTTCTTTTTATTAATTAACAAAAAAAAAGTATGTAAATCAACACAACCTGCCTAGTGACACTGATATTAGACGTAAAATCAGTACAATTTAACGGTATTACTTTACTAATTGCACAAACAATTATTTATCAAAAATGCTTATGTTCATTGTTTCTGTTAATATGGAGGGTTTACTTTCCGTATTTGATAAATTAAATAAATATTGATACAAGGGTATTATCAATTTATTTCAATTATAGATCACTACTTATAAAGGTTCTTCCGTTTAATTTGCCAAAACATGATGTGAAATTTAAAATGCAATGATATATAGATTTGATTTGATAAATTTTACTTCATGAGAGATTTTTTATGTAATAGCTGGTAACTGAGGTAAATGATCAAATGGACCGCTGCAAATGCATTGCCGGCTTGTAAAGGGTAAAGAGTAAGGAAAGGATTAGCGACAAAATAAACAACCAGAATAAATGTATGGATTGGAGATGGTGAGGAAATGGAAGCGGACCTCTAGCTTAAAGAATCAAAATGATATATCGTAGCATCGTAGGTGGGAATCGAGTATGCTTCGACTGCAATTGGGTCAACTCGCACCAAGGAAGTACGACACCCGCACGGAAAATCGGCGTGAAATAATAGCATGCTATTATGTTTCGTATGGTGAGCGGGGGAGCCGAAAGACTGTTTCTTTTTTCCCGATCTTTCCCAGTCCATTCTTTCCAGTCGTCAATCCTTTCCTTATCCCTTGACCCCTTAGAAGCGGGCAGCGCATTCTCAGATGGCAGGCACTAACTTCCTCTTCGAATGTTGACGGGCGGTGGTGATCGCTTTTCACCAGGAAAACCAACGGCTCAGTTGCCCGCTAAGGCATTAAAAAAATAATGACTATTTTAGCACGGTGGCGTGCGATCATAGCTAAACTTAAACCATTTGCCATAACCAAGTAAAATTCAATCGTATAAACACGCTCGTATTGCTCGCTAAGCTTTTGCGTTTCATGGTAGGAACTACAGAGTTTCTTGCTGGCTCTTCTCTGTAGAAACTGCCTTCCGAACCGGTGGTTAATGTTAAAACTG
>NC_052121.1:4859692-4865175 GCF_012273895.1 Zerene cesonia | reverse complement strand
GCTGCCGTCATGGCCGCGCCGCGCCGCGACCGCTGACCGCAGCGAACGACCGCGCCCGACGACCGCGCGACGAGACCTCGCCCTACGCACACGCCCCGCTACGCCGCCGCTAGGTAAAGTATCCGGGCCTGTACCCCTAGCGCCGGCGAGCCTAGTCCGTCGCCGGGACGTTCGCGTTCCCCCCTACATGAACATATGTAGGTAACGTTATCGGACAAAACATTTATCGGGGCACGATTCCTGATATCGACTAGTTTCTGGACTCAAAATACTGGTGTTATACGGCCTCTGTGATTATAATCACCGTGTGTTCCACCCTCGACTGCTCTCATGCCTTGTTGGTTAGTTACTATTTATTATATAAACTAGCTTTAAATGGTTTGCAATTTATCGATTACAATTTAAGTTTCACCATAGCGAGCAAAGACTTCACTGAGACCTTGCTTTTTCCTCAAGATTAAGTGAATTCTTGGAGAAACGCTGTAGGTGGGTGTTACATAATGGGCGCTTTGCCAAACCCCGTTCGGCCACTCACAGCCTCGAGAAACTCTTCTACCAAAGGAACGTTTAATTACGTAAATTTTAACGACCGATAGAAAATTACACTCTGATAAAATAAATAAACGAATATAGATATATTGTAAACATATAACTAAAAATTAATTGTGATATACAATATTATTTTGTTTTCACAAAAGTAAATGTTTAAAGACATTTTATTTTCTAGAGAATAATTGCGTGTCTAAGTTTGACCTCTACGATTTGATAACGGGTATTTCACGACACAGATTTATAATAATTGATACAAAAAACTACTTAACTTACCTACTTGTAGTTTTTGTAAAACAAAATTACTTTATTTAGTAAATAGCTACAGGCAATAATACAGGCTATTTGCATTGGAAATAGATCAAAAACTGAAATTATCGCTAGATACCATCAAATTCAAACTCTTTGTTATGTCTCATGTTATTTGAAGATCGAAATATGGCTATTAAACTACATTGTACTTTGTATGTATACTATAAATAGCTCAATAAATAAACATTTACATAGATTTTCAAATCAATTAACACACAGAGCGATCAGGCAATGGTCGTTCAGTATTATAGGTGTTAATTGATTAACATCGACTATGCACATCGAATTCAACGAGATGCTTATTTAGAAATGTATCAATCTGTTCATGGGACGAGACGTCTCCTTCGTCAGAAGCTTGTCGCTATGTTCTGGGTCCATCAAGAGTGAGGTAAGTATTAACGGCATAAGGTCAATAACTTTGAATTTTACCTTTATTATTATGGCTATAAATTAATCCATATATATTATTATAATCCAGTTATTTGTTAATAATATTTATTCAGATTCATTAACGACTTTTTATTAGGATAAAATATATTTTAATAGAATGAACATTGTCTAGTTTAGGTATAAACACTTTAAAACATAGTGTACTGTAAATTTTACGCAGATGTATTTAACATTTCAAATAATAATATTTACATAAATAGACGTGTCCCTGTTTAATGTTACGTTTCACAGTTAATTGCACGCCTTAGCGCAGGCTCGCAGTCAACGTCAACAATTTCTTATAACAAATTGTACTTTCTGAATTATATTATTATAGAAGGAAATTGGAAATCTGGTCGGATAATAGAGTCTAGAAAGATATGAAAGTATTTTACAAAGCCTTAGCTTTTGCACGAAGATAACGTAAAATATTATGAAAAGAACATATTTAGAATATGTTACGATTAATATTTTCTATGTGATGTAAATTTATTTCTGTGCGTTTTTATTGTTACATTGTCGCATTTAGCTACTACATATTAAATTTCAAAGTTATTGTTTAAGATATTGACAAATCTGCATTAACGCTTCGTGAATTATAATGAATTTTTCAGACACAAAGATTAAAAAATAAAAGATTAATAATTAAGCATACCTAGATATTAATATCAATATTATCGCTCCTGACTGTGGCTTGACAAGATAAAGTTGTCGTATAGTGCACTCCATACACAGATAGTCAGCATTAATGTGTCTAGATTGCTTTCCACGTTTCCTCACAGACGACCTACAGTTTCGTTTCTAATTCAAGCTATGAATATGTAATTAAACATAATTATTCCGTGCACTTCATACTTATTAAGATACGAAGGATAAGCTTATGAGAAATTGTTCACAGAATTCCCTTTGTATTCATTTTATTAATTTAAAGCCCGTATTAATTGATGAATAGTTATTTCACATTCACAGTAAGTTGCCATATTATCGCATGCGGTCTTTGTGTTTGTTTCTAAAGTAAAAAAAACTATTAATCCAGTTCTATGACAGTACGTAAATCAAAAGTAAGATTGAATAATTTATTAGGGTTTAATGATCAATAGGAAATTTTACAATACAATATACTTTATTTAACTGATGTATATGAGGAAGATTAACAAATAAAGAATTTTATTTAGAGAACGGTCGATATTTTGCTTATTAAGTTTAAAGTACATAATATGCTTCAATATGTACAATATTTAAGAGTTATCGAAAAAACCATTAAAATGAGCAACAACAAGGTTGCATACAGTTACGGTAATCGTTGTATGAATATGAAATACTAACGTCTAAACTATGAAGCTTGTTATGGAGCGAGCTAACTAGGTTTAAACATCATTATTATCCATTGAGGCTGGCTCTTGCACGCCGGAGTCCACTTATCTCAATTATCTAAAGGTGGTTAAGCCCCGAAATTCCCCTAAGACTCTAAAATTTACGACATAAGATGAGATTTTAGACGTAGCGTTATCTGTATTATCAGAAGATATTGCGATTCGGTGCGCGTTCGTCGTTTTGTAGCAAAATAGTAATTTGTCAACGATTTCAACCGTTTTTAGACGAGGTCTGTCTATTGTTCGTCTCACAAAATCTAATTTATTTATACAAATAGTGTTGAAATGAAACAATGCATCTACATAAGTTGAAATTCATCTTCGTGTGTCATCCTGGGATCAATGAGCTCCGTCACTGACGCACATGTCTCAATATGATTCCCTCCGATTAGTTTAATGAGGTTAGTCAAGCATTAATTGTGTTGAATTACTACAATTTAGTGATCATTTGTAAAGGTTGTGTTGTTAGCAGTGGTTATTTTTATTTTTTTCAGATCATGAACTCATAGGAAATGTCATCTATAGATGAATTTGTTCATTCATCAACATGGCTTATTAAGGTATTTTATTATTTTGGTTGAATAATTGCATATTTTTAAGGGAATAACAGTTTATATTAGGTTTTACCATCTAGTCTACTTTCCTAGACATCAGTATTATGTATGGTAACTAATTTATTGGCGAAATCATTTCATTAATTTCCTTATTCAAATTTGAACGTAATGTTTGTCACAATGTCAGGTAAACAAACGTTATACCTCCAGACACTCTATTTGTCATAGTCTTGTCATGTTGTATTGTTTCTCTGAACAAAGCAGTTTTATTTATTACCCGTAATATGTGGCTGTATGAATTCACAATTCACGCACGGCTATGAAGTGACCTTAGTAGTATCGTATAGTACTTTCATTTCATTTCATTGATGGAAACAAATGCTACAAAAGCTGAATGCGAAAGCGACGAATGATGTTTTCCAAGTATGTGTGCAATGAAGTGAGTGAGTTTGTTTGAAAACATGTTTAAAACCGCTCGTAAACATTGGTTTACAACATAAATAGACTGCAATAAAATCTGGCATTCGATGAGATCCCGGTTGAGCTCTTAATTTTAAAATCTCAACCAGATCAATATATAGTACTATTTTCATATTTGAAAGCTATGCAATCATAAACATTTTTCTGTATAAAAAGGATTGTATTCGACTATTTTATGTGCGCACGTGTTGTTTCTTTCACTTATTCAGTGTTCTCGTCGGCTAATGGTATACATAATTAAACAGCCAATCAATGGGTGTGTTGTTCCACTTTTTCCTAGCTACTAGACTGGTTTTATTATTCATTGAACTATTTTAGTCTTGTATTCTTGAGTCACTATTTTCACTGATAAAATCTGAGATTCTCTGTCTTTCTTTTATTTTTCAATCATTGTTTACACATTTTAGAGAATTTGGAAGTGTATTCTATGAATCTAATACCTACTATCTAATACTTTATACAATCCCATGTCTAGCATTGTATATAATAATAAAAAAGAATAAGCCTTAGGTATCTCTCGATTAAATATAACACAAGAAACGTAGTGACATCGAATCTACAATTTTTGAATCTATAAACTATTTAGAAGACCAAATCGTTAATTTATATCACATTTGGAACCATTCGTCATCTGTTTGCAGTATCATTAATGCAGTTTTTAAATTCTTAATCGTCGCAATGTTTCATTAAAGATGAGTCATTCGTTCAAAACAAATTACTCATCTTATATGCGAAACTTGCGTAAAACTAAGTAGTGAGTAACGAAAATGACAAATGTCATGTGCAGTTAAAAATAATATTGGGAAAGTATGCAGTGTTAAATTATGTAGCTAATATGAAAATATTAATATTATGTATATTTACTTCTCCCTTTTTAAACGAAATAACACTTGAACTAAGTTTAGTCCAGCACGATACTATACAGAAAATTCAGTAGTTTTTAGACAAGATACAAGTATCAAATAGCCACCCATCTCATACATTTTAATGTCAAGCACATCTATCATTCTGGCGAACTACATCAAGTGGCGTTGTGCTTGACGTGTGCTAATAGAAATTTACATTGTAGCTGCTAAAAAAATTGTACAAAAATATGTTTTTGTGTATCTACTGTTATCGTCAGTATTTAGGTATTTAACTTGACATTTTATTACAAAGAACGTATATAACCTACAAAAAATTGGTATACAGGTTCTATGAAATAAAATGTATGTATATGCGCTTTTCCCGTCATTTTTTGCCGAGAACTACAATCTTGTGGAATGACCTTCCATCTTCGGTGTTTCCTAAAGATTTTGACAAGGAAACATTCAAAAAAAGGGCTTACATATTCTTGAAAGGCCGGCAACACACTCGCGGTGCCCCCGGCATCGCGGGTGCTTATGGGCGGCGGAAATCATTTTCCATCAGATGAACCGCCTGCTCGTTTGCCTGCTTAGCTATAAAAAAAAAAAAAAAAAAAAAAAAAAAATGTGATATGTGTATATCTAAAAAGTTTTGCGTTCTAAATATATTTCACATGTCGTAATTAACACATGATTACTGTGTCCTATTTCGAGTAAATGCAATATCATTCATGAGAAATTTTTAAACAAGAGAAATTATTATTTTTAAATAATGTAAATTATTCTCAATGCCATAAAACCAAAACTTAAACAACGTAAAAATTTGTTTTAAATCAATAAATATTTAAGACACATAGTTAAGTAAATTTTCACCTAATGATAAGATATTCCTCGTTTTAAAACTACACTAGCTGTGACCCGCGGTTGAAACCGCGTAAGTC
>NC_052121.1:4857555-4858692 GCF_012273895.1 Zerene cesonia | reverse complement strand
ATGACATTCTTAGAGAATGCGCTGCCCGTTTTTAAATGAAAAAGGATAGGGTGAGGAAAATTAAACGGCTACCCCCCCACATCGTACAAAACATAGTAGCAAGCTACTATTTCACGCCAGTCTTCAGTGAGGGTGTGGTAATTCCTCAATGAAGTTGGCCCAATTCGTATTAAAGTAGTAAGGTGATGACGTGACAAGGCATTGTCCATGTCAACCACGTAGAAATAAATTACATTGTATAGCTTACGTATCTGCATTCAATAACTACTTGATAACAAATAAATAAAATTTAATCATTATCCTATGCCCTCTAGAAAGAGGAGAACCTAAGATACTTTTACACCAACCTAAACTAATAGACGTGTCTGATTACATTCCGTCATTATTATATGTTTGATATACTCATTTGCATAAATTTTCTGGCAATCAAGAGAGTTGGTTGAAATGGACAAAAATCTGAACATATTTGGTGGAATAAGTCCTGGACGAAGCCTCATATAAATAATAGCATTCCTCATACATGCACCTAAATCTACTAAAGATTGTTTACAAACGGACAACGATAATCTAATGATTTAAAGAGGAAAGTTAAAGCAAAATGACGTTTGTACGTTTGTTTGCAGAAGGTAATCTCGAATATTATGAAGGTTTTTTTTGTTTGTGATAAGTAAAAAATTAGGCATCTCACCGATATAGATACAGCTAGATTGGTTTATGTTACCTACGTTCATAGCATTCATGTCCTATGGAATTCTACTATGGGGCGGAGTAACAGATATTGAAACTATCGTATTAATAAAATTTAACAAAATAACGTTATGTATATGATTTATCTGCTCACTGAGAGATCACTTTAAGAGTACTAATCTCCTTACTGTACCGTCACAATATATATTTAATAAATTCAATTTTACACGTACGCAATAACACCGACTGATGGACAAGCCAAGAGTAGGTGATAGACATTATTATGATAGAAGGAACAGAAATAAAATTGGAATACTCATTTTCCTAATAAGTAAAGTAAAAAAAATCGTTTATGAGACTTTTACATAAAATATACATACATAGTGTTAAAGAGTTAAGTAGTGGTAAATTCAAAAACTTCGTAAAATTATGGTATGATTATTCTTAAGT
>NC_052121.1:4855361-4856555 GCF_012273895.1 Zerene cesonia | reverse complement strand
ATTAAAAAAGAGATGATACATACGCTCCGAAATGAGATCCTTCGTCGTATGTTAGGGGGAAGATCGAAAACTAAAAAAATATTTTTATAATATGGTTATAAAATAATTAATCTTTCGATGTAGTATATACAAATCCATAAAAATTAAAATAAAACAAGAACATCAATAATTGTTCACTCTAAAACTGTCTAGATATGGCAGTTTAACAATTGAATAATTACTTATTAGGTATCCATTTTTAAAACAGTAGTGTTTGAACAGTAGCAACATTGAAACTGAAACTTAAAAGTGTTTAAAGTATTAGAATTATTAAAGAATACTTCTTTTTATTAATTAACAAAAAAGTATGTTAATCAACACAACCTGTCCAGTGACACTGATATTAGACGTAAAATCAGTACAATTTAACGGTATTTGACATTAGCACCATCATTCCAGCTTGCGGAGTGAAAACATTGCACAAACAATTATTTATGAAAATGTTCATTGTTTTTGTTAATATGTAGGGTTTACTTTCCGTATTTGTTAAATTAAATAAATAATGATACAAGTGGGTATTATCTTTTTATTTCAATTATAGATCACTACTTATAAAGGTTTTAATATAGGTAGCTAATTAATATGTTCCGTTTAATTTGCAAAAACATGATGTGAAATTTAAAATGCAATTATATGTAGATTTGATTTGATTAATTTTACTTCATGAGAGATTTTTTATGTAATAGCTGGTAACTGAGGTAAATGATCAAATGGACCGCTGCAAATGCGTTGCCGGCTTGTAAAGGGTAAAGAGTAAGGAAAGGATTAGCGACAAAATAAGCAACCAGAATAAATGTATGGATTGGAGACACCCCCACGGAAAATTGGCGTGAAATAATAGCATGCTATTATGTTTCGTACAGTGAGTAGGGGAGCCGAAGGCCTGTTACTTTTTCCCGATCCTTCCCAATCCATTCCTTCTCTCCAGTCCTCAATCCCTTCCTTATCTTTTACCCCTTATCAAAAGCGGCGGTGGTCATCGCTTATCACCAGCAAAACCAACGGCTCAGTTGCCCGCTAAGGCATTAAAAAAATGATGACTATTTTAGCACGGCGGCGTGCGAGTTTAAATCGTAAAAATAACAAAAAATTACATTCCTCATCATAGCTAAACCTAAACCATTTGCCATAACTAAGTAAAATTCACTCGTATAA
>NC_052121.1:4853397-4855261 GCF_012273895.1 Zerene cesonia | reverse complement strand
AAGGTTTTGTGCTCGCTTGTGAGATGGGATATAAAATTAAATAATGTGTAAATAAACTAATAAGTAACTAATGCTATGTTCACATGTATCAATCACTTCTATTTTATTCAGAACACATATACTGCAAAGATTGTTTCATGTACTAAAACACATAACACAAAACCTATATACTGGGATGGATTATGTGTTGTCAATGATATAATCCCGTCTTGTATTGCACAAAATTACATATTTGCCACAGCTAATATAGCAGACTTTATTTATTGTCAGTATAATTGTCACAACTGAATGTGAATTCAACTGTAATAGACCACCTATGAAGGTGAGGGATAGTGGCTACGTGTCTTTACTCCATAAGAAGATGCGTGATTGTCACATCGCTAAATTCATCTTTCAATATAATTAATTCACCTATAGACAGGTGTGGCAATTTCCTGAATATTATTTAGGCACTTGAAAGTTGAAAAGTTAAATTTATGAGTACATATTATGTTCATATATTTTTCTACAAAAAAGATCACCCATATTCCTGGGGAAGGAGGTACGTCTGTAGATTGTAAAATGACATACGCAATACATATGCAATACACGTGTTATACAGAATTATAAAGCCATGTCATTGAAACTATTCAAGTCAACAGCTAGGGTAGAAAAGTTATTATTGCTCGGAAAACTCAAAGCGTTATTCAGACTACGAGATAAGCACGGGAGCGTAAGAGTCTATTACAGAGTTTTCATTGCCATCAATGAAATGGACTTCCTCCAACAATGTTTATGAACTGATAAAACATTGATAACCTCGCGTTTCAAATATTAAATGTGGCATATTATGATCATGAAGTCTTTCTTTAATTAAATCGTAGTTTCTTATCGCTAAATAACATCGTAATTTTATTAATACATATGTGTTTACTAAATGATAAGGGAAATTGCAAATGTTAACCAAAATAAATATACATAACCCAAATAGCTTTCCGAAAATCTGCGCCAGTCTCATTTAGTCACGAAACTGGGAAGTCGTATGTAACAATCATATAGTATCATGTACATACAATATAGATTCTGTAGCAACGAATAATTTACCCAGTCTTCACACGTTATCCAATAATTAATCAATACTATAATATAGTACCAAAAATAGATAGCAATAAAATATAGAAATTGCAGTTTTTTAAGTCTATATGAAAATTTCTCTTGAATTCGACTTAAAAATGTAAGCGAGCAACAATTTCAAACAATTAACAACTTTATAAACGTGTGTCAGGAGTTACTAAAGGAAGAAAGATATATGTATCCGTCGAATCATCATTTCACCGAGGCGTTTTTGTATTCTATTCACGCTAAAATGAATGAATGGCGAAGCATGATGACATAAGGATTGTACGGGGACAATGTTCAGGAAGTCGTTCATCTCAGTTCACAGGAAGAGATCGTTTTGTGGAGGCGTTCCTCGTCTACATTGTCACGTACGAATCTTGGGCAGCCTTGATCGGATCATCTGTTAGGCTTCTATATACTGTATAGGCACTAGGCTCAGATGTCTTAGGTATAAGTGGTAAATGGTACAACACAGTGTGAATGATGTTTTTTGCTAATAATGATATGGAATATAGCATGCAGCAAAGAGCAGGATAGAAATACAACATTTGAAAATCTGTTATTTCTTTTATTATGTACTTTCTCACGTATACCGACCTTCTTTTTGCCTAATAATAAATTCGAAATAACTTGAATATTTCCTCAAAATTTTACGTGCTTCCCTTGTACCTACGGTCATTGAATATTATCGAACCGCCTGTTTTGTAGTTTCACTTCAAAGGGAAAATATCCAATTTTCTGTGAGTTATTTAAGTAATTCAATTTC
>NC_052121.1:4846762-4853297 GCF_012273895.1 Zerene cesonia | reverse complement strand
CTAAAACTAAATAAATAATTTCTCAAGAGTGGAATGATGGTGTCACGAAATCCATCCATCCATCGGTTTATATCATGATATCTTTTCAATGGCTGCATAGATTGAAATGAAACAGTAGGGCGGATGAGTCGACAATAAATTATTTTAAGTTTGAGCTGCTCTCAGTCAAAACGTTAGAAGTGAGATTAAAATTTAACTTTTTACAGATTGACATTTAATGTGTACGAAATTTATTCAAAACTAGCAGTCGGACCCGGCTTCGCCCGTGGTACATATATAGCCTAAAGCTTTCCTTAATAAATGGGCTATCTTAAATTGAAAGAGTTTTTGAAAACGGACCAGTAGTTCTTTAGATTAGCGCGTTCAAACAAACAAACAAACTCTTCAGCATTGTATTATAAGTATAGATTTATAACAAGTAAGTTTTAAACCGTTAGAGATTACATTATATCTATATGTGGGTAGGTACACTACGAAAATTGTTTCGGGATCGTAAAAAAAAAACTACAAGACTCGGATATTCTCTATATTCAGAATATTTATAAAAATATACTTTCAAGTTGGCATTTATGCACTGCAGGGGCTTTGCCCTTTCTACAGATTTTACGTACTGATTGCTGAATCAATGAATGATGAATTGATGACAGTGGCGTTAAGGGCCTGGCTGGTCAGTACCCCGGGGCAGTAGGCCTCAAGCTCAGGGCCCTCGAATTCTTACCAGAAAATTTCAGTCGAACTCAACTTTTGAAAATGTCTCCCAAAATAAATAAGACAGGTGCAACTCGAGTTTTATCATGCACATAATCTATATATATAAAATTCTCGTGTCACAGTTTTCGTTGCCATACTCCTCCGAAACGGCTTCACCGATTCTTATGAAATTTTGTGTGCATATCGGGTATGTTTGAGAATCGGCTAACATATATTTTTCATACCTCTAAATGATCAGAGTAAGGCAGAACAGCGTTTGCCGGGTGCAGCTAGTGCATCATAAAAAAGGTTACTGCAGTCAAACGATTCTCGTTTGGCTCGTATCATCTATAAGTTTGGATACAGCGAAATGCGCATGAACGTTAAACTAAGTACCACGTACGCGTGTTTGAAATGGTTTCTTGAGCCAAGCGACTTATTTTTGAATGAACATCTCAGTGACTTTTTACTCTATTCAAATCCTCTATGACATCTCCTCTATTCAAATTCTTTCAAAAATAAACATTACTCGCTGGGGAAACCAAACCCATACCGTATGTGCTATACGCCGACGCTCTACCACTAGAGCTACGAAACACTATATAAAATAGTAATTGATAAACATAATATATGAATTGACTCACATCTATTCAAATAGATATACGCATATTTGAAACTATATTATTAGCATTTTTAAAGTATTTGTATATTTAATGATTTTTTTAAACTCAAAAATCCTAACCACTTTTGATAGCAGTGGGCCCCATTTTTTTATTTGTCCCAGGGCCCCAGGTTACCTAGCTACGCCACTGATTGATGATTTGACGACGCATGCCTTCAGAGAAATGAGAACCTTATCTCCCGTTCTTCCAAATAAATGTAATCCTATATTGCTATGATCAACTGAAGTTATTATTATGTTATCAATTGTGTTACTAATAAATCTCACTTAATCTATCGGTGAATAGAATGAACCGTTTCAATGTGTTCCTACACAAAACTAACTAATTCTGAATATACATATTCGTTAAATTTATTTAGTAACCCCTTTTTCTAATAATATATAGCTAATAAGTTGAACTTTACATTGGTGCCACCATATAAAATTTTGTCAATATCGGCCCAGTGGTTTTTACGTAATGACGCACTTACAAACAGACAAACAGAAATAAAAATTCGGATCAATTTGGGGTCTTTATAATATCCATATTATTGCATAGCACATACTTACTCTTCAACAAATGCACAGGAACGGTCTGGTTACTTTATACTAGCGGTCCGCCTCGGGTTTACACGTGGTACATTTTTTCTCACCATAAACCTTCCTTGTATCTTAATAAAAAAGTTTAAAAAATTAGCTGCATTGGTAAAGCTGTTCTCGAGTTTTGCATTGAGCAACACATTTGGCGATTTTATTTTATTTAAATTTTTAAATGAATATGGTATAAAGATCCCTAAACGAGTATACGCTAGTGTTTTGCCGCAGGTCGGAAACTAGAAAAGTACATACATAGCTTCCTTCACAAGCGCAAGCCTTAGCGTCTTTTTTCAATGTCTGATTTTAAAAACGCAATTTGTTAAGTTTCCGTCGCGGTTTGAAAAGCTTAGGCTAAGTTCAGATGAACGCGCGGCACCGCGCGGAGAGACTCACCGCGCGGTACAAGATCCAAAAATATGAAAATAAACAGCTAAGTATCGTCTACATCACCGCGCGAAACCGCGCGCCGCGCTCCGCAACGCGCGCTAGTTCTTGTACCGCGAGTAACCGCACGGTACCGCGCGGTTCAACTTCTACAAACCTGTACCGACCTGTTCAATTGATCCGCGCGCGTTGAGACGGATAGACGCAGAGATTCAGGAAAAAATTACCACCGATGCCAGACTGCCCCGCGTACAAATGCCGTCATGTGAATGCTACTACCGCGCGGAGACGCTCGGCGCCGCGCGATCATCTGAACTTAGCCTTACTGTGGCGCACGCTGACGCATCGTATTCGGTTTTTATACAGTATTAAAATTGTAAAAACTGGCTCTCGTCTTGTAATGATTCATTAAAAAGTCTTCAGGCTTCCTATGTTCATTTCGCAAAAGTATTGTTTCAATTGTTTTTGATAAGTATGTGGAAATAACTACCTAGTTGGTACACGTGACGGCGGCGTTATTTCCGTTTTTCTTTTTGAATTTCGATCAGCATGCTGCAAAACATGCTGCTCGTTAATAATCTATCGTGGACAGTGAAAATAAATTTAAGCAAAACGCCGCGTGTTTTGCATTTTCAGCAATCAACGATTCATCGCAGTGCGTGTTAAACCTTATCTGTTTATAAGAATGGTAAAAAATAATTAATAATAAAGCTAATATGGTTCTTAGTTTCATGACTAATAATAAATTCACAAATGTAGCTGGTGTAGCAATGTAACAACGAAATACGGATTGAATATTATGGACACAGATAACATAATACTATACTAGTACTTACACGCAAAATATTGCTTTAATAATTGTTTTCCATAAATTACTGTCAATTATACCGATTTATAGGAAATAAATAAAGAATTCAAAACAATTTTATTTATTAGGACAAGTCATTCTTTTATAATATTTAATGACGTGGAGTGATGGATTTCAAACGTAGATAGCAGATAAATGAAAATGCGACATTGTCAAATAAATTTTCTAGCATTTTTCTCTCTTATTTTTATCCTGATCATCATTAGATTTAATCAATTTAACAGAAATTTTCTTATGGAATGGAATTAAAAATATGGACCCTCAGCGTGTAAAGGAAGCCGGACCAATAGCACCTAGTAGTGTTAAGGCAGCAAGAAAGAGTTTTGCCGTTACTAATACTTACGTGAAAAATGTCACTCCCCAAAAGGAAATTGTTACTGTACATACTAGCTCACCCAATATTGAACATCGTTCATTCCACACTGAACAAAATCAAATATATCAAGGGGAAGTGAACGTGCTTTCTATCATGTAAATGTTTAACAATCCTCTATAATTTTTATTAATGTTGTAAAATCAAATCAAATTTATTTGTTTGTTGTTGATTGGCACAGTGATTAGTGACACTGTTTATTATGCAGAGGGCCTGAATTTATTCCTTATTTTCGCTAGTTTCTGGGTATATAAACATGTACAATAAATTAGACTATCCTTTTTATTAATTGCTTAGTTACCATAAATTCAATACCTACTCTCGTAGAGAAGCCGATGACGTTGTGTGTAACGTGACGTTGTGTGTAGTGTGACGATGTATAAGAATTATACTTTCGTCCACTATGCTCTATTGAACCAAATTCAAAGAAAATTCAAAGATGCAAGATAGGCTTCCATCTTCTACTAATAAAAAGTACACCTCTATAATCAAAAACCTTTAATTAAAATTGTGTAATTATTATAATTATATACGTGCTGAGTCTTGATAAAAATATGGTTTACTACTGTTGAAGTCTGAATGAGGATAGTTATCTATTTTTTTGTAGCGATACAAATAAGGACATAATGTGTTGCAAATATACCGAAGACACAAAAGATATCGCAACAGGTTTTATAGATGGAATTATCAGGTTGTTTGACTGCAATACTGGAAATTGCACGCACACACTAGTAGACGACGAATGTCGTGCGTATCCTGGCCCCGTCACAGCAATCAAACATAGACCCGTTAGCAAGGCACATCCCATCACGAACATGCTATTGTCATCTTGTTAGTATTTTGCTGTATACCTTAGTTTAACTAGCAGGTACCTACATACTGAACTACGAAATTATTGCAAAAGGAAACACATTATATTTTCAGATGTAAATGGATGCATAAAGTGTTGGAAATATAAATACGATCAATGTATTTATACAATAAGAGAAAAACGTCAAACTTTGGGTATTTGTTATCATCCACGGTTTACAAAGTTCGTGACGTATGGAGATGATGCTAAACTAAATATGTATGACGAAGAGGCTCAAACACAAGAACGAACTTTTTACTCCAGGCAACACAATACATTATTTTTTCTAATTTTCAAAAGGAATGATTTATGAGATATTATAGGTGGCACGTAAATTAGTGTTGAGTAAAATGTGGAGAGGATAGATAGATGCGCAGCGCCAGCGCTCTGCGTTAAAGTAATTTGCCGCTGGTGCCTCACGAATTATTATAGTATCAAGTACAAGTAATTAATCTTGATTCCTTACGATCCAATTCTTTATTATCCTTATTCTACGCATTTAGTGAGAGTCTCATTAGGTGTCACTATTGTCTTTGCAATTATTTTAGTAAAGTTTCTACACGTACTAATATTGAAAATTGAAATGATCCACGAGACCACATATTCGATTTGAAACCGATTTTTTTTTCAGAACTTTTACTCGGTAAACCGATTTTGAAGATTCCTTTTTTTATTGAAATATGGTGTTTTCCGTGTGGCCCATTGAAATTTGTCGAGTTCTGATAATTTAATGGCAATCGCAATACTTTCTTTGTTAAAAATAATTTATAAATTTTATTGATTTCGTGACATCTTAAAGCAGTGCTAATTCCAGTGTGGAAAAAGACAGTCTGCGTCTATAGTCATTGGGTATGGGAGATTGATATTTGAAAAGCATTATAAAAACGTTACTTTTACAGTGGGAGAAAAAATATAATCGACGGTCATACATCGAGAATATTTGCATGTGTTTTTAACCCTAAATCTCATCATGAACTGATATCTGGAGGATGGGACGATACGGTGATGTGCTGGGATGATAGGCAACCTTACGCAACAAAACATTTTACAGGCATACACATGTGTGGCGAAGGATTGGACTTCGATAAACCAGGAAAGCAAGTAAGTACTCACTATAAAGTTGATTCCAATTTATAGGTAGCTACGTAGGTACCTTATGTTGATGTACCTATATTGAAGAAAAACTCTTTATAAACATAATAACATGTTTATTTACCTTTCTAGAAATGGTAATGGTATCATAGCTCTATTTAGTAAATCTGGGGCATAAAATACATAGAAAACAAACCAAATTCCCGTTTTGTAGCTTTAATGCGAGTTTAAATTTTTATTCCCAACTAGCTAACCAGGCGAACTTCGCAACGCTATAGAAATTTTTTTTTCAACATATTGTCTTCATGGTTCTTAACTTTTAAATCTTCACTGGACTTTTATCAATGCATGCATGCAAACTCATCCCATTCTCAAGTTGTAGCGAGACTAACGAACAGCAAATTTTCACGACGTAGATTTTGTTAAATTTTTACATCTAAGGGTTTCTCAAAGCATAATATAATATGATCCACTGTCAAAAAAAGGAAACAGAAAAATGTACGATTTACCACCAGATGGTGGTAGCACCGCCCATGAACATTCGCAGAGGTGCCTCTGACGAGCTGGCCCAAGTGTGCCGAAACGTGCTCAACTCTCATGATAGTAATCATGTGCGTGTGTCATTCTAACTATTGCAGCCCCCATTTTATGTATAGCTACGGTTATTTATTCTTTAATTGATCAATTTAAGATACTCACGTGCTCGTGGCAAGATAAAGACATTATTCAAATTTGGGACTACGGCTCATGTAAACTTATAGAAACAATTGTACCGGATAACCACCAGTGCAAACTTTATTGTGGGAAGTTAGTTCCGCAGACTAGTTTAGCTGTGTGTGGTGGTTCTGATTCCAATGTGCTGCGTGTGGTTGATATAAATATGAAAATGGTAAGAATTCTGAACTCGCTTTCCACCCACATGGTCTATAGAAATTCTCATGGGAGTAGGATTGAAAATCCTGGGGTAAAGCAGCCTTAGCCTATATTAGTCTATAGTCTCCATATATATCAAACATTCAA
>NC_052121.1:4790737-4845762 GCF_012273895.1 Zerene cesonia | reverse complement strand
CGATCTTCTCGGCTGGTCGCTTTCAGAACGCGCTTCGAACTCCTTCTTCAGATTGCTGACCAAGCCGGCGGCGGAGGGCGGGGGCGTGGGCGCGGCGCGCGGCAGGTCGCCGTGCGAGGAGGCGGCCAGGCGGCGGCGGCGCGGGCCGGCTCGCAGCCACGTGTCGGCCGGCGCGGACGCGGACAGGCGCCCGCCCCACGTGGACGCCCCGCGGTCCCGCGCTCGCTCCATGCGCGCCGCGGCGTTCGCGAGCTCCTTTAGTATGGCACACGTTTCATTAAATTTGCGTTCGTTGTCCGAAATATCCATGGGCGGGCGGCAAGGCGCTCGCCCTCCGCGCGGCTCCGACTGCTCGCTTATTATGCTGAGATCGGAAGGCGGTTTCTGCGGGGCGGGCGACTCGGGGCCGCGGTCCTCGGCTCGCTCCTTGGGCCGCTTACTTTCCTCGCGGGAAGTGAGCTGCGGCCGGGCGGTTCTTGTATCGTACGAGCCCCACGACGAATGACGCGAGAGGTCGGGAACTACAGCGCTATCGAACGAGCTCCAAGAACTTTGTCTGCTCGATGGCGGAGCGTCATCGTCCACTCTTCTTTCGTCACAGTCTAACGTACGTTCCACAGAACCGTAAATAACATCACTAGGTTTCAGTTTTACATCTATTATACCACTATCACTCTTCACTATATTGTCACTGTCACTAGTATTCCTGAGTTCTTCACTCACCCACGGCACTTCCCCTGGATCCCAAGTATGTATTTTGTCAACTTCATTGTCAGATTGAGTACATTTGTGACCTATATTTCGTAATGGTGACGGTTGCGCTCTATTTATAATTTCTCCAGTGTTACATATAGATAAATTGTCCACAAGATTATTAAAATTTAAGCGCTGATTTCGCCTTGGAATATCTTTTCTATCGCCTGACGCGGCATTTTCAATTTCATTTACAATATGCTTCACTGAAGGTGCTCCTTCCTCCTTCAATCTCATAATCTGGTTTGGAGATACGCTGTAACTGCCACTAGCGCATGGCATCAGCATATGGCGCGTTTCTAATGCTAAGTTTTCCAGCGATACAGAGGTAGGTGGAAGCAATTCAGAAGCCAGCTTCGTATCAGGAGACCAAGACCTCGGCCGCCCCGAATAAGAACCTGTCAGCGCCAACGCTAAAGGCGTAGGATCTATTATTTTATTTTCTATTTTAGACGTATTTTTAGGAGACTTAAGATTAGTTTCTGACTTAGACCTTTGCAACTTTTCCTTATTTTTCATTGCATCGAGTATACCTTGGTATGTCTCGAGTTGATTTAAAAAATTTGTGTTCGGTTTGATACAGCTTCTTTTCGCCTTAACATGCTTGAGAGCTTTGTCAAAATTCCAATTAAAAGCTTTCATTGCATATGCAATAACCACTGACGCGGATCGACTGATCCCCATTTTACAATGTACGAGTACTTTGGAGCCTTCATTTCTGGCTTTATTTATATATTTATATGTGTTATCCCAATGTTTTAAAAGGTCAGTCTTTTCGTCATCATATACTCTTATATTCAGGTAATCAAACATACCAGGAAAAAAATTATCTATCTCTCTCGTCACATTTAATATGTGTCGAACCCTGAAATGAAAGCATACAAAGAATTAATAAAATTTTAATTATAGGAAATTTGGACCCAACACAAAAAATTAACAGAAGAAAAATCTTACCCATTTCTTTGTAATTCTTCTAGATTGCTGGCATTCCATTCGGAACCCAAATAAACGTGATCAAATATTTCAGTAGGAGCATCCATTTGGCCCAGTATTGTAAGCATTTCTTGGTCAATAAACGACTTGTACTCAGCTAAATCCATATCAAGCTCGTCTTCGAGGCGGCCCCGGATCGCTTTACTGGTGACTTCGTCGAGATCCACACTCATCATAATTTCTTTTAACGTACATCTAATCACGCGCTCCGTTTCGTCTCTTTCACGCGGTCTGCAAAAAAGTCCTTATTTTAAATATGATTTTATACGCCAACCTTAAACTTTTACTCTTACATAATTTGCATAGATACATTCTCCATCTTTAGCTGTTTAGAAATCAATTGACTATCCCTACTGTATTGATTATAATTTGTATATAGAACAAATAATACAAGATTTACTAGCAGTTCCAAATTTCAGAATATTGCGACAGAATTTATCGAAGCGTGGTGTGTATGTGTATTCATTACTAATTAAAGCAAAAATTTACGCATGATAGTATTTCAGATCGCAAAATTGTTCCACTCAGCTTTTGCACGCAGCAAATGTGTTTAATTAGCGTATTTACCAACGTCCGATCCTTTCCGAGGTCGAGAAATGAGGTCTAGGTACCGTAACCATTTAAAATCGTAACGAGATTTATAACCAAACAAAATTGCAGATTTTACATAATTGAATCACTCGAAAACTATAAGTATAAGTATTTTTTTTCTGGAGCGGACTAACAGAGCTGATGGCGGCGCCGGAAAGCGGCTTTGTTTATACTTCGTAGTGATGGATTGAAATAATCTCAAACCTAATTGGCAAATATTCAAAATAAATGCGATTCGAGGGGGAAAATAAACAAAACTTTATAGTCGTATTTTAGCAAATGACAGTCACGTTCTAAAGTCAAACTCAAAAGTGTGTTATTTATGTATACTTTCAGAGGTGTTTAGCAATTTTTTTAATTATTTCTTGGCAATAAGAAGTTCTCAGTTTGCTGTATCAGTTCAATAGCAATCTGCCATTATTCATAACATATCTACGTAAATATGGTTACTTGGCTATTTTTCACATCCATACATAAATATATGATAAGAAGTTTAGTGTAGGCACTTAATAACTATCCCTGAATGACGATAGCGCATAAACAGACTACTAATTTCCGAGTACTTTTCTGAGCTGTTGCTATGGTTACGAAGGAACTGACACCCGTAATCAATTTTCATTTTATTTTTCAAAAAAAGAAGCAATTGTCATAATGTATATGTGAAATTCGACATTAAGAGACATTCCTTATTTATTGTTGGTCCTTAAAATACATACAATTCAGCTAAAATTATCGTTTCTTGTTCACAAGTGTACTAGTTTCGTTTTCTCCCTAATGAAACTAATATTATAAAGCTGAAGATTCTTCGTCAGGTTTTTTGTTAAAAAAAAAAAAACAGTAGAAAAGTAGTGGTTGTATATGAATGTTGGATAGTCCTTTTATCGAGGAAACAGGAAGGCTTATACTACGGCTATGTTCCTTGTTTGAGCAGTCACAGCAGCGAGTTCATATACTCACTTAAGTCGTAACGAGTCCGGTGATGGCGGTCTTCGGGACTCGATGCAGTCCATCGCATGCCACTCGTTGAGGCAGGAGCGGTCCGAGTCGATGTGGCGCTCGTAGTACGCGCACCACGCGTGCGACGCGCCGCCGGCGAAGTGGTTCAGCTCGCGCGCTCTGCCACTCGCCCGGTGCAGGGTTTGCAGCGCCGACCTAACGACCAACGCGATTCTCCATGAGACCCACGTGTTAACTATAGGACTTCGAATTCCACCAGTATTCACTAATAACCCGAGTAGAATTGGAAATCAAAGCGTGGTTTCAGCAGTGGCGTAGCTAGAGGGACAAGGGCCCTGGTGCATAGGGAAAGAATCGGGCCCTCCTCCCCTCTTTCCGCCTTCCTCCCCTCTTTCAAAGCTGAGGTTAGAGGGCCCCCTGAGCTCCGGGGTCCTGGTACACTGCACCACCTGGCCCTATGATAGCCACGCCACTGAGTTTCAGGTTCCTAGATGGTAGTAACCTTGAGTAGCGTCAATATTTCGGTATTGTGATAACACGGTGAGAAATACGATGATGTGATTGACTACTTTTGCATGTTAAAATTTTTGTAGGAAATTTTTTTGGACATTTCTCAGCAAAATTCTAGTAACAGTTCTCTTCTAGGAATTATGGAACTTACATAATGAACAAAAATTAACAGGTAAAAGCGAAAATCAAAAGTCTTTTTATTCTCGAACCTTATGAAATAATAACAACAGACTAAGATATCATAAATTACTATGGTCATATTTTCTATCTCTGTGATGATAAAATTAAATGGCTAGAAAAACGTCTTAATGTATTTTAAAAGTGTGTTGAATTCACTTGACATAGTTCTCAGTCAAAATAGAAATTTACCAATTCTGTTGTCATTTTAAACTACCTACAATTTTCCATGATTGTACTATTTACCGTTTAAATAAGGACGCTTAATTCTAAAATTATATTTGACTATAACAAAAAGCATTTAAATTTGAGAAAAACGAAACAAAGTTTATTCTTTAAATGTTTCTACACAATAATTGTATTCAATGTCAATTGCAATAAACATCACGCTATGACAAAAAAATCATACATAAAAAGTAACTACATACCACATGGCTTGAACAGACACCGGTTTGAATATGTGTTGACGATTGCACACACATACGCTAAACCCTCTGTGGACAATGAATCCTCAATTAGTTATTGTTCCTTGCACACACGTGCATTCGCTCGGGACGATAGCTTCTTGTAATTATGCGTTATGTGCGATTGTATCGATATCGAACATGATCGCATGTTCAAATACTTTGAGCAAATAATACATTTCAGAATGCAGAACGAGCCTCGCAAATTGCTTCTGCTAAATAGCAATTTACCTAGATCATATTATCTGGAACAAATAACGTCGAATTTGTTTTTTCCCATTTCGTTCACATGTACATACTCGTTAACCCAGAATAATTTAAATTTTAACTATTTTTGTTGAAAATATTTAAAGAGCGTCATATTAATTACAATAAATAACAATTAAAATCTTGTAAGCAGTATTATTCCTTAAAGCAGGTGTACCCAATCGGTAAGGCTCAGGCGATTCACGGCATAATGGATATTGTTAAAGGTCATACTAAGTTAATGTCTCAACCAAGGGCGTTCCTATCACTTACGATCGCTGCCACAACACATCACTGGAGTTAGTTACTATTTCAGCAGGTACTTGCAATATTTAACAACAGATTTTATAGTGTCATACCTCATTATTATCATAGTTACTTGTGTAAATTACAAAAAATGGTTTGAGTACCTACAGTGAACCTGCAAATGATTAAATAAAGAAAAAAAAATCTAGATTATATATCATAATTAGCTCTACATGTTTCAAATCCCAAAAAATTGTGACTTCGAAGACACGTTAAAAATATACTTGCCCGTCTCCATCTAATTTAATAGATGTGTCAGCCAGCACTCGCAGCACGAGGCCTACGGTGGTGCGCTCATTGCAGTCGATGCCCAGCAGGGCGGCCTCGTCGTACCGGCATACCACCACCAGGTACCGCGTGCGACCGGCATGAGCGCTCTCCAGTTTCACCGCCTAACATCATATACACATATAGTAATGCAGGCTCTAAATATATCATGTAAAAAATAACGAAACTTATTTTACAAAAAAAATTAATACAATGTCGCTTCGAATGTTCAAATTTGCACAGTATTATTCTTGGCCCCAATGACATATCAATTGATCGTTTAAAAAAGCAATTCGATTAATAATAACTAACATTGCGACGAGATAAAAGCCATAGCCAGAGATAAAATTTACCATTTTGAGCGTCTCCTCCGGGCGCACCAAGTAAAACATGGACTGTAAGTGATGGTGAATGTCTGGCTGGGGATGCACACGTGGTGGAGATCGCCGCCGTTCAGTACACCCGTGCTCCGTACTGCCCAGCACCAACGCCGCGCCCTTGTTTGCGAAGTAGCACTCATTGAGGCTAAAACAATATACATCTTAAAATATATAAACCTTATTGAAACACGTCAAAGCATTGTAGTTTGCTGCGTACGGATAAATAACGTGAAGTGAAGGAAAGTGAAGGCGTGAAGTGAATGCAAAATTTGGTTGCAATGTTTAGAAATATTTTTTTTTATTCGATCGCAAAATATATGAATGACGCCATTTTTAGTAGTTGTGGCAATCGTTAAAGCCGTGGCGTTTACCTTCCTTTCACCGGAGCTCAACACGAGATAGCACGCTCGGCTCAACCTAACTCCGATCGCGGAGACGTCAGACGACGCGCTGGCTGGCCCTTGAGCCGTGGGTTTGCCGCAATACGTATTTAGTCATGATTACTCACACAGTTCACTCTTTTTATATTTTTTGTTTTATACGATAATAATAATTTTTATTACCTATATATAGATTTCATAACTTACTATGTAACTGTATTTAACGAATTAAGAATATCAGCTAATTATAGACATTGAACAAATTCACATTTCGAATTAGGTATATTGAAAGTTTAGTTTGCGAGAGTTCAAACGTAACATACTCAATACAACAGGCGAATTGGTAGAATGGTTGAATAATACCCTCCTATTTTTAGTATTCCTGTAACGTACGTAACCTAAATTTAATCTAACCTAATATAGCTAGGTAGTGATGTTTTGATGTCTTCGAATTTTTGAATATTTTAGGTGTCATTTCCATTATAGTAGCAAGGGCGGGTGCTCTCAAGGTTTGATAAAAATAGAGTAGCGGCGCGTTGCCAAAGTAGCGTTGCGCGACCATACATGCGCGTATGTTGTATCGCAGCATGTGTGTCGATTCTACGTGTTGCTTTGCCTGATATGGAGTACGACGCTACCACTCTGTAGCACTCTTTATCAGTCATATTTAAAAACAATTAACAATGCATAACCCAAACTCATTTTCAAAGTAAAGGTTGGAATATTATACTTATTACACATTTTATCTAACCGGTTAACGGTTTTAGACAATCACATATTTGTTCATTAAGTGGTCATTACTCATTACAATACCTTGGTAAATAGATAAAAAATCAACATAACAAATAATTTGCTTATTTAAGTGGCCTCCTAAAGTATGTAGGTAGGTACTACATGAACTTCTAAAATGTCATATATAGATAATGGCGTAAAATGTTTATTTTGAACATTGCTAAAGATAAAATTACACAAATTATTGACCATAATATTTAGCTAAAACTAGAATGACTACAAAAACCTACCACAATATAGGCAATAAAAATATTACATACACAATAGACAGGATTGATTGTTAATATAATTAGTATATTAACTGGATACAATATTTTCATTGGATGGTTAATCTTCGATAAATTAATTATCGTGAAATAGTCGATGTGTCTACGAAATAAGTACATTCCTTTCCGTTTAGCCCCTGAATACCTGCTCAATGTGTCGAAATCTGAAATAATTATAATTCAACCAAAGTTGAAATTTTCTAGAGAGCTATTATAAACATAGCTTTGTATAATTTTTCTCGTAGAGGCGAGACCAGGAAAGTCAATGAAGGGGCGTTATTCGAATACAAAGGGGTTTCAATCACACCTTATATCGGTTTAAAGTATGTTTTTTTCACTGTTCAGAATATCTTGGTATTATAATATTATTTAACAAATTTATATTTTTGTTTGTTTTATATTTTTCCAAGTTGAAGCATAAATCAAAGTCGTTTGGAAAAAAGTGTTTAGGACCAAATTAAAAAGACTATAAGAAAACGCAATATTCAACAATTAATATAATGTGTCTAAATTTAAATACTATGCGCAATTTGACATTTGAAACAGAACATGTAAGTATAAAATTATAAATATATTATGTAAACAAACACGAAAACGATTATCAAAAACAAAACAAAGCAAAACAACATATTACCTAAATGCAACCATATTGTGGACAAAGACATGAATGGCGCACAATTTAAAATCACAGTACAATATATCACAAAATATAATAAAAACACTGTTGTACGTTCGCGAATTTCTCAACGGATGTGGTTAGTGTTACGGCGCATGGGCCGGTGGTCGCAGCACGCTGCACCATGCGGCGCTTTCCGAACTAGAATACAGCGCCGCGCTGGTGACTATCGACATTATACCGGCCGTGGCGCGCGTCCGTCGATCGCGACGGCTTCCCTCTGAACCGAGCGCGTATTGCAGCGTAAATATAGAAACCCGACGATGAACAGGAACATTAAGAGCACGGGAAGCGTAACACGCTCCGCTCAATGCAAATCCGATTGCTTTTTTGACTTGATGAATTGCGCATTTTTTTCTATTGAACGAAACCATTGTTTTTCCCTTAACAAAATCACCAAATTTTTACCTAAATAGATAAGCATCGACATGACATGTACAAAAATTTACCTTTAAATATTGGTTTTAATTTTGTCATAAATCTGAATGAAGTCATAAAAACATTTAACTATTTTAACTACACATTATTAATAAAAGTCTCACCTATTAGAAATTAAAGACTTTTTAACGGATTTTAAACGAGCTTTATTCATTATATTATTAACCCGACATTTCGAACACTTTACAGCGAGCGTAGTTTCCCACCACCCAGTGTTGCCAACTGGGGGGATTTTCCCCTAAATTTGGGGGCAAGTTAGATGAAATTCTCTGTAGGTTAAGGAAAAATTAAACAATAATAACGAATACTCAAGCGGGCATAAAATACTGTATGACTTTTCTATCCCTTTCAATTTATCCTTGAAACAAGATGCCTATTTGGAATAAGAATTTTTTTTTAAATAGTCCAGGTTAATCTTGCGGTTGTGTTATGGGGAAAGAGGGGGATTTGGAGATGACGCTAGGGGGGGACGCTTAGTCGAGGTTGGCAACACTGCCACCACCACCCCTGTCGACCCGCTCTGTCGGTAAATCATCATTTCAGAGAGCCCGCCACCTCTGATGCTGCCCACCTCAGCGGGGAACTGCAGCATGTCGAGCGAGTACTTCATGACAACAAGCTGCAGGCGCCTCCACAGCATCACAGAAGTAGAATGAAGCCACACACAGTTGAACGACAACCAGCCTGCCTACAATACGTGAAGGGTATTACTGACAGAATTGGAAGAATTCTAAAACGAGCTTCAATCAAAACTATATACAAGCCGCACAAGAAGATAAACCAATTCTTGAGACCAATAAAACGTAATATTCCTTTCCAAGAAGCAGGTGCGTACAAGTTAGACTGCGATTGTGATCTCTCCTACATCGGCCAAACAAAAAGAAGCATTGGTAGCCGACTGAAGGAACACATTGCGGATATCAAGCATAGGCGTCACAAAAAGTCTGCGGTATGTGGTCTTCGCCAGACAAAATAAATATTTTCCAAGACTTTTATGTGAGGCTATTGAAATTAAAAAACATCCAAATTTCAATAGAGAAGATGGTTTGAAGCTTTCCAGTTGATAGTGTCTGAATAATTTTTGTATGACCTTCAAGACATATAACATCTCAGTCTCCCCGTGACCACGCTCACTGTAGTGTTCGAAACGTCGGTTTAATAACATAATGAAAAAATCGTGTTTAAAAAAAGTCTATAATTTCTAAAATCTGTTAAAAAGTCTATAATTTCTAAATGTATAATACTCATGTAAAACCAAACGAAAGAAAATACTAAGTCTCACCTTTTACTGGCACGACCTCCAACATCGTCTTCGACAATATCACTAGATTTTTCTTCTTCATCCTATGAACAAGTATAAATATTAACAAAGTTACAACATAATTCTGTATAAAATATAACAATAAATAATGGGAATAAAGGGTGTCCTTTTATATTAAAATCTTATTATTTCATCATAATATGGTGTAAAAAAAGTACCTTTATAAATATTGTTGGATATGTTGAAGTAGGTGTTGCAGTCGAAGAATTATTTTGATCCTGCTTTATTTCAACCATTCTTATGTGTATGCAAAATATTTTCCAAGCATTGCCTACACATGTTTTCATCAGGTTATTCATTCAGGCTTAATTCATAGCATTTCAACAACAAAATATTAATTCTACCATAATTGTTTTTATTTTCATTTTGAAACTAATAAAATATAACTAAGTGCAAATGGCAATGTTGCCTAGAACAAATAAATAAAATATAAAAGTCTGTTTGCCAAATTTTTTATTAAAACATGTATTTTGAGTATTTAAAGTACAAGCCATATTGAAAACAACATATGTTTTAACAAAAAAAATATATATAAGAGCATTTTGGTTAAAGATCTTTGAAGCAGATAGAGCTAATTTTATAGGACATTCAATCATAGATAGTTGTTACTTTGGGTACTTCTATTAAAAAAAATATATTATTAGCCTTTACATTACTTTTTGGCTAGTAAAATTAGAATTATTAAGAGTTGAAAATTAAAATAATAAAATTACAGCTAGCTGGGAAGAGCCTAGATGGCAGCTATGTAGCATTACACAATATGTTTAAAAACTAAATGTTAAGTATACATATTTTTGGTAAAAGGCAGAATAATTCTATTAATACAAATAATGGTATCATAATGAAACACAGAGGTAGGATAAGTACATATAATAATCAATTATACTATTTTCACAACTTGCTATTTCATGCAAATTTGATCCACATAAAACAGACTTTATTTTGTTATGGTGAATATGATAATAAAATATATATATAATAAATAAAAATTGTGTTTGCAGAGAGTTTATAAAACTTACAGGGAATTACTTTAATATTATATGGATGGATCATTATGTCAAAATATTTTAATGTAAGCCAAGTAGCAAAATCTTCATTTAAATGTAGCAATTTATGTGTTAAATCATATACCTATATAGTTAACTCTGTTTAAATATATCATGAGGATATTCAAATACTATATATAGTCTCCTATTGCTTGATTAAACAAACCTAATTTAAATTGATTGCGAACAGCTGTTACTTCCTCATAACATTAAAATTCATTTAATATTATGATTACAGGAAATAAAAAAGTAATAAGTATCTTATTTTATTTTATAAATGTTGCACTAAATATTCATCATGTAACTAGGCTTAAATATTGTAACTACAGACTGATGTATTATTATACATATATATATATGATAGCAATGAATAATTATGTTCCAGGTTATAAAGATAAGCTCTATAACCAAATGATTAATATTGAAAATTAAAGCAAACATAAGCTTCCAATTATTTATCAAGAGTAAATTTCCTATCTATTGATAAAAGAAATAATGTTGACATTTTATATAATATTAACACTTTAAACATCATTACATGTTATGCATATATCAATATGTAATGATTACTATAATATGATTTAATAATTTTTTTTTATTTAGTAACCATTGTAAGCTATTAAAAACAAATACTGATCTTGAAAGCAGATGAAACTCTCTCTTGTCGAGGGGACTATGTAAAACTAACAAAAAAGAATTTAATTTTTTTTTATCATATGCAATGTTAAATTACTTGATTACTGCAACCTTTGATTTTGATTGACCAAAATATACATCCGTTTTTATTACTCACCGTTTTCCTAGGCGATTGGACACTCGGAGTACGACGAATTGTTACAAGTGCCATACCACATTAATCCTAACCAATCATCATTAAAGTAATACACAATCACACACATAAAGCAGGTTTATATTAACTTAACATTTTAATAATCTTTAGATGAATCACTGTCTATAGGATAACAAGAAAACTATAACCGTAATATAAAGGTTTTTATAAATTCACCCATGTCACCAAAATAACAACAATAGCACCGATAGCTTCTTCAAATTCATGCTTTTAAACTGTATACACAATAATCCATCCCGAAATAAAATGTAGTGCACTTGTAATGCAATGTATTTATTGTACCAAAGCAACTACCAACCAAGCAAAAAGCAAGGGCCAAGGATGAAGGAACAGTCAAGTCAAATGAAGCACAAATAATTTGAGTTTATCAACCACAGATAAGTTGAACCAGTTGGAGCAGGCAAAAAATTTACTCTGCGATTGCTTTTATTATAGGTATATCAAACGGGGTAAAAATTATAAGCAGTTGCATTTCGGACAAATTTGAACAAAACTCTCTAATTGATTAAAGAAAACCGCATTACGTTACATCGAAGTAACTATAACAATTAATAAAAAATAAAAAAATAGTGGAAATATTTAGGAGCTTTATAAGCTTATATATTTATTATAAAGCTTTGAAATCTTAATCCTTTAGGCTTACTCATGGACATAACATTAGCAAAGAGATGGAGGGAGAGGGCTACGTGGAGGAGATGTGTCCCTTTCTAATAGGGTGACCACAAGATGTTTCACTTGAATATTTATTCATTCACCTAGACTTTCTTCAGAAATATCGTCAAAGTACACAATTTAATATTTACCACCGGTTCAGTTTTGATGTGAAACATCTATAGCCGCACATACTTATCCCTTAAACATTGGCCAATTTACAACGACAATAATAAAAATGTTTCACAACGTCATATTTCATCTGTATAAAATCATTTATACCTCAAGCGGGCAACTGAGCTGGTGGTTCATCATCACCACTTGCCGTTTTCAAGGGGAAAAGGGTAAGGAAATGATTGACGGCTGGGACAAAGGAATGGACTGGGAAGGGTGACGGAAAGCAAACGGCCTCCGGCTTCACCACTCACCGTACGAAACACAGTAGCATGCTATTGTGTTTCGTATGCTATTTCACTCCCAATTTTCTGTAGGTACTCCATTACGAACTGGCCCAATTCGTGCCGAAGAGTGGCTCGACTCCCACATTAAGAATAATATGCTAAATATAAATATTGATAAGTTTAACAGTTATGTTACATCTGATAATGTATAATAATGATAAGTTACACGATTTTTTTATTACTCTGATGGTTATATTTCTTTTTTATTCGTAAATTAATTAGTTAAAAAAAAACCCACTCTGACGATTTGCTTACGATTGATGATTGAAAAGTGATTAACAGTACCACAGATAATATAGTACAGCTAAGTAGATACTATACTTTTTATTCTGTCAAAATCCAAGTGTCAAGGATAATCTGTTAAGATTAGGCATGGTATACATTGATGTAATTATCTAAATGTAATTTTGTAAATATTACTTACTCGTACTCGTTCGTATAAACGAGAATATACAATTCCATTCTATTGATATTGTTGCGTAATACGTGAACACCAAAGAAGAGTATGTAATTTAGTCCTCGTAAAAGATTCTTTGTAAAAGAAATTGAATGAAATGCTGAATTTTTTAACAAGACTTTTTACTAATGATGCCAAAGCTGATGTTATGACATCATTGAAATTGTACAAACATCTATTACGCCAATGTGAAAAATTACCTCCTGACGCTTGTAAATATTATAAGTTTGCTGTGAAACAGGTACCGGCTCATTTCAATATTATATGTAATAGGTTTTTTTCACATAGATAGATAATTATTCTGGAAAAAAAAATAATTTTAAAACATTTTGTTTTAGAGTTATAAACAACATAAATCTGAATCTGATCCAGAAAGAATAAAAGAGATTATTAATAAAAGTATTGAAGATGCTAAATGGATAATAAATAAAGTAAGAATTTAAACCTTATTTGTTACATTTAGACTGTTTATGCCATATGTATGTGTATAACTTTAATAAATTTTTTACAGTATAATAAACAATAATGGATATTTACTGGAAACTTCATGTTGTTGAAGATATTCCAAAAATTTATGTATTTATCAAGATCCAGATTTTGATTTTGTGAAGAATATGTTTGGGGAAAAAATAGAAGACTATGAAATTCTAGAACATCTTGGTAAAGGCGGATTTGCTCATGTTTATAGAGCAAGATGCAGAAAAACGGGCTTATTTGTTGCTATCAAAATGATAGACAAAGCTTTAATGGCAAGTGCTGGAATGATTGGAAGAGTAAGACAAGAGGTCACTATACACTCTCGCTTAAAGCATCCTGCCATTTTAGAGTTGTACACTTTTTTTGAAGATGCACATTATGTTTATTTAGTTTTAGAACTAGCACATAATGGAGAATTAGCAAAGCACTTTAAGTTAGGTACCCGAGGCCTTTCTGAAAAAGCTGCTGCAGATATATTTAGACAAGTTGTGAGTGGAGTTCTGTATCTTCATACTCATAACATTATACATAGGGATTTATCTTTAAACAACTTATTATTGACTAAGGACTTGAATGTAAAAATTGCTGATTTTGGTCTTGCCACCCAACTAAATGGGCCTGATGAAAAACATGTGACTATGTGTGGTACACCAAATTATATATCGCCTGAAGTAGCTTCTAGAGCACTTCATGGGTTACCAGCTGATGTGTGGGGTTTGGGTTGTATGCTTTATACACTATTAGTTGGCAGTCCTCCCTTTCACACACAACATGTAAAAACCACTCTTACGAAAGTAATAAATGCCGATTACAGTATTCCTTCTGAGCTTTCCTTTCAAGCTCAAGATTTATTACAGAGACTTCTGTGCAAGGATCCTTCTCAGAGAATTACACTTAAGGGGATAATGGAACATCCATTTCTCAATAATGGATTTAATGTTATGGGGAATTTAAAGCAAGATATATCAAAAGACTCTGGATTTTTAACTACTTTACACAGTACACAACACAGCAACAAACTGAATTCTTCAAAGAGAAGTGCCTCAGATTTGCACAATATATTTAACAATGGTAATTTGCCATCTGAGAATTTGCTATTTAACGAAAAATTTGAACGTAAACCAATCCATAGCAATATATTAATACAAAACCAAGATAACTGTCATTCTGCAAATAGTGGTTCAATAAAACTGTTTAATTCTCACACACAAAATACTTCACCCTTACCATGTACTGAAAACTATTCACTTCAGGGTGATGCAAACCACATTGTAAATCTTAGTGAAAATATGAAAAAAATTTCTATGAAAGAAAAACCAGAGTTGTTTTTATCAAATGAAGAAAATAAAGAAAATTTCTCAAAACAATGTTTAACAAATTCCAATACAATTGGTGTTCCTCCCCTTTGTGCTGATAGATTACCAACAATATCCCACAGAACAAGAAATGCAATTCTAAAGATTGATCCTTCTGGAGTTACTGTACAATTTATAAAAAAGAAAGGAAAAGACAGAGAAGAAAGAGTTGTAGAGATTTGTACTATTTCAAAAGATGGAATGAAAATTGAAATATATTCTCCTGAGAAGACAAGGGAAAAGCTAAACACAGCAGAGCAAACGCCAAATCCTGATGAAATTTTTTCATACCACAACCTACCACAAAAGCATTGGAAAAAATATTTGTATGCTGCTCGCTTTGTTGACCTTGTTAAGGCCAAAACACCTAAAATTACCCTTTACACCTTGCTAGCTAAATGTCAACTAATGGAAAATGGAATAGATATTGAAATGTTTTTCTATAGTGGTGAAAAAGTCACATACACATCCAATGAAGGTCTAAAAATTATTGATAAAAATTTGAAAACACATCATAATCAAACAGTGACACCTGAGTTGAAATGTTTATGTGATCACTTTGAAGAATGTTCAAATAGAATGAAAAGAATACAAGGTGCTTTATCTTGCATATCTGATGAATGTTATCCTTTAATTATTGGTAAGAGACCAGTTCAACCTTCAAGTAATATGGAAAACGCATTGGCACAAACTCATTCTAACAGAAACATAAACACTCCCCTTTTTAATTATGGTTCATTTCACCGTGCCACCCCATGTTCTAGTCATGCTCTCAGTGAAAAATAATCCATATGTTTAGGATAACAACCAGATATTAGATCCCAGGTAGATAATTATTAGTCTATAGTTAATTATCAAACATTAATAAATGTATTATTAATTAAAAATTATTCAACAATTTAAAGTGGTTTTCATTTATAACATCTATCTAAATTGTGCTCAATCTAATACATTCAAATAAGCAATTCTTGTATTTTTACGCTCGAAGACCGAAATAGCTAATTAAGCTTCGTGGTCGAGTAGCATGCAGTCTGCCACGGAACGAATTTTACTATGAGGTCTTTCTTTATAGTTAAATAGCTGTTTCCCCCTTTTTTACCCGCGTAAGTCTGTATCCCGTAGGAATATCGGGTTTTGTGTTATGCATTGCCTGTGTATTAATCCAATTGTCCAGCTATCTACGTACCAAATGTTATTGCAATCAGTTTTTGTGTGAAAGAGTAACAAACATACACATACATCCATCCTAACAAACTTTCGCATTTATAATATTAGTTAATTAGCGGCGCCCCGCGGTTTTACTCGCGTAAGTCCGTTTCCCGTAGGAATATCGGGGTAAAAAGTTGCCAATATGTTATTACAGTTGTCCAGCTATATACGTACCAAATTTCATTGCAATAGGTTCAGTAGTTTTTGCGTGAAAGAGTAACCAACACACATATCCCTACAAACTTTCGCATTTATAATATGAGTAGAATAGGATAGGCTTCATTAATTAGATATTATTACGTTATTAGTTATTATTATAGATAATATATATTACTAGAGAGTGGTCTTCCCATTATTGTTACACGCGTCTTATAAGATTAAAGCCATGATACGTATTCCACGATATGGATGTTTTTCTGTATCGTAATATCGTATTTGTCATACGATATTTTCAAGTTTTCAACTGACTTCAATAAAAAAGAGGTCACGAGGACTTTATGTGTGTTAAAGAATCAAAAAATTTGGTAAGTTAGAATTTGAACCCGCGTCATTTGTGCATAATCCTAGCAAAGTCCCTAGTCCATATTATTGTACTACTCTTTGCCCTTAGTCCCATAGATTATACACTATAATATACTGGTAGTCCTAGTCTAGTCCCTTCCATTAAGTACCGTAATGAGTAATACATGTGTTATCATACATGTGTTATCTATGGTCGCTACCTATGTAAAATATTAATGCGTTGGATCACCACCGCTTTATAGCTTACCAACATATACATAAAATTATTATATTACATATTTATTCATTCGTTTCAAACCTGCTGGATGTATGTTATTTTTATTATTTAGTTTTAATATATTGTACCTACCTTTTCATATGAATAGAATTTAGAATTTCACATACGCAGCATTATGAACAAGAAATCAAAGATAATGTCTTACATGTGGTAGTCGAGCGCGTTTAGGCACGAACTGGGCCAGCGCGCACCATATCAAAAAGTTCATCAATCAAGTTGTATTTATTAATATACTATTGATCAATGAAAATAGTGGAAAAAAATATTACAATTATTGACAAATGCTTAATAAATATATTTATAATAATAAACTTTAAATAGCATAAGGACACTATAAACGCTCATTATATATAAAAAAAAATACAGAATAACCTGTGTAGATGCAGCATTAATACAGATACAAATATTTGAAGTCAATTTTTGTATTTTGTTTATTGGCAACTTTGGTCAACTCCATCTTTTTGTCACGATGCCTCCTAAGAAGCAACCCGAGAAATCAGGTACGTTTATTAGTTTTGTATCTTAAATTAAGTGATATTAATAAATTGATGCATAATTTTATAAAATGAGCAATTAAAGATTTAATTATAATCAGAACAGCGCCTAAAAAGTGTAATTTTAGTTTAGTACACAAAAATATATTTGACATTTCGTGAGCCACGCGGTTCTTGTGGTTGTTTCATGAGATTAGTTATAAAATATCTTCTTTTCATTTTATGTATAATCTCCCAATAAATTAATTATAGCGTAAATTTCGTATAGTGTTTCATTTTATTTTATTCTAACTTACAATCACCACTTGAATTGAGGTTAGAACATAATTTATATTTTTCAAACAACTTCTTTTCACGGTTCTTGTAAACCCTTTTTAAATGTGGCAAATTTATAAAGATTTATATTAAATTGATGTTGTTGAAACATATTTTCATCAATTTATAAAGCGTTATTTAATTCATAGTGGTATTTATTTAACAGCCTCTTCGGCATCAAAGCCAGCTGAAAAGAAGCCGGCTTCGGCTAAAACTCCGGCTGCTGCACCGAAAGCAGCAGCTCCATCAGGCAGTGCTCCTAAACCAGCGTCAGCCAAAACTCCTGCTCCAGCTCCTAAAGCTGCAGCGCCTAAATCTGCACCAGCTGCTACCAAACCCGCACCTGCCAAGGCCGCTTCAGCTGCCAAACCTGCTGAAAAGAAATCGGCATCAGTCCCAACTGCTAAGCCTGGTTCAGCAAAGGCTGCCGCATTAAAAGCCAAGTCTAGTGCTAAGCCCTCGGTCAAGAAAGCTGCAGCTGCCTCCAAACCAAGCAAGCCTAAGCCAGCCGCTGCTAAACTTAAGATTGCACCTAAACCCAAGAAGACTGGTATCAAGGGACAGAAGAAAGTTGTAAAGCCAGTAACTAAGGCACTTAAAGCTCAAAGAAAGGTAAATTGTTGATGATTGAGGTGTTTATTTTTTGAGCATAAAGAAATGCAAGTTGCAAGTGCATTGATCAATCAAATTTTAAATAATTGTATTAATGAAGAATAATCTAAAGAAAAGCGACAGGAAAAATCTTGTAAATTCAATTATTGTATTAATAATTGTATTTACACATGTAAAACAATTCCATGTTCTTATTATTTATCAATTAGTAACAGTAAGAAAAGTCTTCCTAGTTACCAAATATTCATATATATATTATTTCAGGTAGTCAAAGGCGAACATGGAAAGAGGGTTCGCAAAATCCGCACTTCTGTGCATTTCCGTAGGCCCAAGACCTTTGAACCACCAAGGCATCCTAAGTACCCTAGGAAGTCACTTCCCAAGAGAAATCGGTAAGTTACTTTATTAAGTTACTCCATATAGCTTTGAGCTAAAAGCAAATCTTTTGTAAAGATATGGACAATGTTAATGCATTATTTACAAATTTATGCCTTTTGTTTCTTAGAATTATATTTAAATAGTCTGTAATCTCCCATCTATTTCTCTTATTTAAAATATATAAATGACTGATAATTTTAATTATATTAATTTTCTGTTATAGATGAAAACTGAACTGAACAAAATAATTACATAAATGTTAGAATTCCTTTTTTTTTATTTTATTACATAATGTTTAATTTATTACTCTCTTGAAAACTAATTTTAACTAAGTGCTGCTTAATTAATGAGGAATGTAAGAAATAAATAATTGATTTTATCATAATTTTTCTATAACATGAAAAGTATTTACTGACATCTCCAATATAACATTTCCATATTTACACATTCACACCCATTTCCCTCCACACTACACTACACACACTTTGCACAAACATTCTTATATGATGTATTAAGTTCCTTAATTAATAGTCAATAGGAAATCACAGTCACTAAATCTGTACATATAATAATTAAATTTATAATAATGAAATAGGGAATTTACTATAGTATTTTATCTTATTTACAATAGAATTATTGTCACTCATTAATGGTGAGATTTTAACAATAATGAAATTCTTATTATCATTGTTATTAGCCAATGTGTATGTTCCCACTGCGACGATACAGGCTTTATATGAGGTTTCCGGGGTCCACTCTGGCCAAGTACAGGTTGACAGATATCACATGTCATCGATAAATCTTTATGGGCTTGTTTTTTCACACACATTAAGTGCATTTTAGTTATAATTATGAATATTTTTAAATAATTAGCTGTAAGGAATGTTTGTATGTAAATTTAAAATAAAATAATGTTTTATATAACTTTACAATTATTAACTATGTATGTTACATACTAGGTAGCAAACTTTAAATTTATTTACTAACTACAAAATATCCATTTTTATGAATTTACTTTGAAATATTTTATTATTTATTATTTTGTATTATTGTGAATGTTAACAATAATATAGTGATATTTTAAGCAAATTTATCACTTGACATGCATGTTATTATAAGTTACTACACAGTCCAGAGCTCTTGTATCTTGTATTCACTACCACCTTTAAAATTGTATATATGTAATAGTCTACTATGAATAAGCAATATATCTATGAATTTCCAGTATGGATGCCTTCAACATCATAAAATATCCATTGACATCTGAAGCTGCCATGAAGAAGATTGAAGACAATAATACCTTGGTATTCATTGTACACACAAGCTCTAATAAACATCATATTAAAGCTGCTGTCAAGAAGCTCTATGACATCAATGTGGCGAAAGTAAACACACTCATCAGGTCAGTATTCATATATATTATTTTTGATAAATTATTTTTAAATTCATGTTAAAATGATGATATTTAGTGGGAATCTCATTGATAAACGATGAAATAAAAATAACACAACTCTGATTATGATTTGCAACTGACATTTAATTTATTTCTCTTTAACATTGTTTAAGCAGCATTTATTAATTGTTTTTCAGACCCGACGGTAAGAAGAAAGCGTATGTGAGGCTCGCACGAGACTATGACGCTTTGGATGTTGCCAACAAGATTGGTATCATATAAATGTATATTTTGTAAGAATACAACAAAAACCCAATTTTTTTTGTGTTTCATTCATGTCTTTTTTTATGACATGTTGGGCAATAATCCTGTTGGTTCCCCTTATCGTAAGCGATCACCATCGCGTTTCATGTGGTGAGGGTGTGATATCTTCTCAACTCCCTTGTCGAAGCATTCTTGAGCCCATTAAAATTTTGTTATTTTTAAATTCCCTTTTATGCCGAAAATTTAGCCATTCGCCAGTCGCGTCAGCCTGACAATTTATTAAAACCTGGCCAATTCACGAATTGACCAGGTTTTCGTCGTAGTGATTTGTCATACAATTTTATCTTTACAATGTCGTACGATTTATTCGTATATGTACCTTGTTATGTATCTTGTTAGCATCGTAGTTAAAGTGCTAAATAAAAAAAAAACCATTTCTTTTTTTATCTCCTACGCGATATACGAGTATCCCTTGAAGAACTTCCGAGTCTTATGATGTAAATTTAATTTAACACAATTAGGTACACCTCTTCACATACTAAAACCTGACTTTCTTTTTCGGTTCTACAGCGTATAAAAAGGGCCGCTGAGGAATCGTTCGAAAATCTACTGGATGCACAATTAAAAAATTAGCCAAACAATTATTCATTAAAATGCACCAAATATTCGCCAAAGAAAGTTTGAGAATTCGAAACTGGGGGAACGCACACTGAAAATTTATTAGGCGACATTACGTTAAGTACCAAAACATCAATTTATATGACCCACATGCAAACATTTCAATAACACATTGCGCTTTACCAACCATAAGGCAAAGTTTATTAATGGGACGTGCCTATTGGAGCAAACCTAATTTGTCGTTGTTTCGTAAATTTAATTTGATGTAGGTGCAATAAATAAGTATAAAGAACCTGTAAGAGCTGCCTCATTTCAAGGTCAATATATAAATGTTGATAGCTTTTTATATTTAACTGCTTGTATAGGTTCCCTATTAAAAATGGTATCTCAATACATAGGTGTAGAACAATATTGTAAACGGGAGTCATAGGATCAAATAAAGTAATTTCAGTTAAATTAATAACAATGTACGTATTTTATGTCAAGCGCAAATTCTTGATACAAATTGGAAAATGTCTATTAAACACATGCTAAAAGTTAGGCTCGTATTTTAAATATTACCTAATTATTTGCTATCGTGCGTATTTAAAATTTCTTGAATTATTCATATCTGGTTCTAGAACAGAATAGCTTTATCTATTATCTGTGCCTTAGTGTACGCAACATTAATTGATGCTTCAACATTCATATACTATTGGATAGTATTGTGGGCTCAATGGTTAAAGACCTGCGTTGCCAGATATTTTGCCATTTCGGGATTTTGCAACTCTGGCGACTCATCAGCTCTTTTTTCCAATGATAATAAAAATCTAGGAAAAACGCGTAATTTTGATTTTGGAATATTTCATATGAAAGACCCAACAACTTCCTACTTGTTCACTGCTATACTAGCACTAAATCAAGTGGCTCGAGTTATCCCAAAAACAGAAATGTCAGTCCCTCGCGGGATCGTGAATATATATTATATATTTTAATCGGGGCGCTCTGCAAAAAATGGGGACGTCGCAGGTAACGGAGCTAAAAGCTAAAATGAATGCGTAGCCAGCTTTTAACAGAAAAGGATTGACGACTGGAAAGAAGCAAGGGACTGGAAAAGGTGAGGAAAAGGAAGCGGGCCTCGGGCTTCCCCACTCGCCCTACTTATATATTAATTTCTTGAATACTATAGTAGGCTGTCTGAACAAAATTAGATTTTTAACAACTTTTACATTTAAGAAATTACTGGCGCTTATGAACAATTGGACAGGCATAAGGCCAATTGCAGACCTTACGCCTCTTCAAATGGTTTGCCGACCTTAAATCAGGAAAGGCTTGACGAGTGCAATAAAGGAATAGATTGGGAAGGATGAGGAAAAGGATGTAGGCCTCCGGCTCCCCCACTCACCGTACGAAACACAATAGCATGCTATTATTTCACGCCGGTTTTCTGTGGGGCTGTGGTAGATCCCCGGTGCTAACTGCCCAATGCCCAATGGCCCAATTCGTGCCGAAGCGTGCTCGACTCCCACAATAATAATGTTTAAGTAACGTTTAAATTAAATAAAATATTATTTAATGTTTGAATGATTTGCAGAATCATTATCGTACTTCGGTACGATAAAGTTTGTTCTCTATTGAGAGCATGAGTGTTATTACACAGCTAAAAATAATAAAGATAAAGATATTTCGATTCATAATCAATTCAAATGTCGAAGGTAAAATTTAATTGTTCATGATCAATTTCATGTTAAGCATTATTATGATTATTTGTTATTACTAGCTGGTGCCCGCGACTTCGTCCGCTTGAACTGTGAACGTGAACAATTGGCATATATATAGGCATTCAATAAAATGAGGCTTAAGGTATATAGATATAATATTTTTCTTTCCGAATTTCTGTAGATATCTTTGGTTTCGATATCAAATGTTCCACATTTTGATGATTATAAGTCAACAGAAAATTCCAATCAGACTGAACAATGTCTACTAAGACATCATTCACGTACATGTTAAATTACTGTTGGACTCTTGGAGTTCCATATCCGGTGTACCACTTAATTGATATACAACAAAAAAAATTATTCAAATCCGTCCAGTAGCTTCGGAAATTGTACAAACAAACAGTCAGGCACAATTTTTTTTTGAATACATGCTCTATTACTTACCGTTTTAAATACTTTCAATCAATAATTTTTAATATATTCAATGTACACAAACAGTTTTTTACTGTTTTATATATGTAAAGATCCCAACGAAGCTATGCGACGGGTCAAAAATAGTCTGACTTGCTTCGAGAAAAGGATGGTACGGCTCGCTAATATATCCCATAATATGATAATTACCTTTTTCAATAATTATTGTAATAAAATACCCAACATTTGTTAGCCATGGCGAAAATCTTCTACTTCTGCAGCTACTTCTGCAGGCATTGCACTCTCTCTCTGCACTGGGAGAGGCTTGATTAATCAATAAAATTTTATACAATATAATTCATACATTACATTTTGATACAACTCAAACTAACTAGTTATGACTTACGCTTACCTACCCAATTATCTGAATTTTTTGCGAAGCGAAACAAGGAAATCAAGAAGGTAGTATTGGTACACCTAATATTGTGATTATTGAGTCGATCTTCTAAACAGGTTTTTTTTATCATTATTCGACAAGGTTGAAAATATATCCGTACAATAGCCAATTTCTCTCGTAATTTTTGAAGCAAATCTTTGCACGTCTTTCAAAACTAGTTCTACGACCTAGTCTGTATTTTCAAATTTTTTCCGACAACGTGATTAAAAAAATGCTTAAATTAGCTAATATTTCTAGAACCACTAACTATTGCTATACATAGGGGGTTATTTTGGATCGAAGTCCCTGGGAGACGTTCCATTATCCCCGAAGAAAATAAAAGAAATCGGTAAAGCAATAAACACAAGCATCAACGGCGTCGATAAACTTGAATTAACATTGAATTAATTATGATCCGGCTTGTGACGTAAATATTTTTTTCTGAGGTTTTTATAAAAAAAATTCTAGAAAAGTTGGTTAATATACAGTAGGTATGGATGTTTAAAATATTGGTATTGAGGTATATAATTGAGATATACTAATGTTTTCAATATATTTTATTAAGTATAAACTAAACAAGGAATAAACTAAACTTTATCTTTTAAGAGATTGAGTCGGTAGGTACTTTAAAGTATAAAAATGAAAGAGAGGACTTTGTTAGTTTTTTATCGGTAGAGTTCAATTTACATAAGAATAGCTGAGATTATAAGTTGTTTTATAATCGGGATGTTTGAGACGATTTTTCTTTTATATTTTCTTCTGTTATATTTATACAAAAAGGAATTATTACAATTTACTTAAGCAAAGATCACTTAAGTATTAAAATTCTTAATGCATACTACACTTTAGAAGCAACAAACAGCTGTCCCTCACCTTGAGTTGCTGACCCCTATTGCGTCACCCATCATAATATGTACATATTAAAGTAGAGGGCGACGTGTTTTTTCCTCGCTGTGTTTTTCTGCCGTAGTTATTTTAAACAAACGGCTCAAAGTTATATAATATATTTATATTTATGGGTCAGTTCATTTCTAAAATCTTATTCTTAACTTGTGTTACACTGCAGTTATTTTATCTATTGTATGCATTGCTCCTTGACAAAGCAAATGGATATTAGATTCTAATAGGATATCTATACCATATCCAATAAGATACCTATTGGGAACCCACATATCATTATATTATAGATGAAAGAAATTTTAATGCATTTAGATATGATCTGAAAATTTACAGTTTTGTTTTGGAATTCATTGTTTAATATATATATATATATATATATTTAATGTCTCATCATTCTTACAATCCACGTTATCATAGCAAAATGCAAAATATATGATTACATACCTAATTAAGCTACATAATTACTTTTATCAGATTCATAAATTATATGTTTTAATATTTTTTTGAAAACTGTAGTTCGATAGCAGGCTGCAGCTGTTTATCGAATTTATTTTAGAGGCAGCTGGTACTTTGACTTAAAGATAAGATATAAAATAACTAAGGAGAAAATAATGTAAACAAAAAACACAAAATAAAAGTATCGAACAAAAGAACTTATCAGAAAATAATAGCGATATAAACCATTGCAAAAATAAATGTAAAGCTATAACAGTATGTGAGACCAGACCCAGAGACTGAGAGATAATATCTAAAATACTAGTATCAAAGTACATAATACAATATGACATAAATTCTACCAATAACGTTAATCAACTCCCTATATAAAGAAGAGCTCACGTACGCAGTCTCAACGTATGGACTTAGTTACGTTGGATTGCATGTCATTAACTTATTTCCATTTCAAGTTTTTAACTAAACACGAACCAGCGCAGTCATTTCAGCACTCTTGACCTCTCGCTCACTCTTATTCGTTTCGTTCATTCGCTGATTTTCCATCACCATCGCCAAAAGAGTCGGGCCGCGAGCGAATACGAGTTCTGCGTTGAGCTCGTATTCGTAAACTTGTTCCAGTCACGCATTCAGTCAGTGTAGTTTAGGTAACGTTACCGTATGTACGTTGTTAATCGAATGTGTTAAGTTGAATCGTTTTCGTATAAAGTAACCCCTGCAGGTGACCTTGTGTTGTCAAGTGATAAAAAAGAACTGCGAAGAGAAGAAAAAAACTTTAAAATGTCTGATAATACACAAGATCTAATAAAGGAGGCAGCGGCCGCGGCCGCTGTGAGTGGATCGCTATTTAGCACATTCGACATAATAATGCTTATCATCTTATTTGGGGCAGCAGCTTGGTGGCTATACAGTTCCAAAAAAGAAAACAAAACAGATGATTTACTTCTGAGCAAATATTCAATTCAGTAAGTAAAATCAGTTACATTCATCCAAATCATATTATTGAGCCACAGTAAAGTTTTGGTAATCGTTTATAATTCAATATAAATACCAACACTAGGAAGGTTCTACCCTATGATATTGTTTCTTCTACCTTTTGCATATATTTAATGTTATCGCCGACAACTCATTACGCTTTTTAACTACCTACATAATATTACGTGTGATAAGTTTCTAGTAGAAAAATGCAATATATAGTGTGCATGTACAGTAGGTACAGACATTAACTAGTATGTAGGTAAGCAACTTGTTTTATAAATTGTCCGTTAACTTTAGATTCAATGACAACGACACCGAGATACTTATTTGTGACCTTTATGACCCTAAACAACCATTAATGGACTACACTTTATTATATTTTATTCAGTCAACCATCCTATCTAGAGCATATTAATTAAATGCTTCTCATTCTTACAATCAAACTGCATAATATGCCCACCCACAGTTGTTCGCATTGTAAAAAGTCAAAGTTAATGATTTTTTGTGGTATATGTTGCGGTTTATTTAGTAACTACGTATTTATACAATATAATATAGTACACTTTATTTAAAACACATAATAAAACAAAAAAGGGAAGTTTGTTCCCTTTTTTGTGTGATCATATGTAGAAAAAAACATTTTTTATGTTAAAAGAGTATGCATTGAACAATAACAATATGTTAAATGGATTATCTTACGATATTAGAATTTTGTTAGGAATATTCCTATATTTTTTTCCGACGACGTAACCAAGCACTAATGTCATAATTTTTTCAAAAATACTTATCAGCATGGTCAAACGCGGCTGAAAAGTGAGTCGAGCGAAAGAGTTACTACAGACTACAGAGGAGTTAGTAATAGGGTGACCATAAAATTTTTCCTATGTGATACAGTTCCTTTTCATTAAAACTACATAGGCATTGAAGCGTTTCTCTCGCAATAGGTGTTTTCAGCGAAATAACTAAATATATTTGTAAGCATTACGAAATAAATATATTTATTCATCTTAGGATATCCTGTATTAGTAACATTTGACAACTAAATACAGTTATAGCAAATTTTATTTTAGGTTTAGGTATTCCGGTCAGTCACTAAGTTCCGGAACACAAGACAACCAACTGACAATTTCTTTTTTGTAAAGGCACCGAATATAATAAAAATATTTTTTTGTAAGCATCAAGTCTTCATAATTGCTTTGTTTATTTGTTGTAACCTCACATGGATTGAAAAACTATGCTTGAAAAAAACCTCACGCTTTAGTGAACGCCCTCTAAGCAAAGGATTGCGTGTGATCACATTTTATATAAAAATAATCTGTTAAAATCATTTCGATATTACTCTTGAAAAAACACGAAATCACGTTGATTTTTGTCGCGAATAGATTACACGCTCGCATTATAATTCAATCAAAATGTACAGTATAAAGAAATACTATAGTATAAGGACTTCATGTAAGGGGGATAAAAAATTAAATTTACGTGTTTGTAATTAAATGACATGTCATTGGATAAGGTTTTCTAGTCTTTATAAATGAGATAAGAGGTTTTTAAATAGATTTTTGCTGTAAAAACAGTTGATGAGTTACATATCATCACTAGCCGTAAAAAATGTCGTATTAGCTCTTTGACGTTCAAAATTTTGTAGTCCACGCAAGCGAAGCCGCGGGTGGAACCTATCAGAAAATTAATTTACAAATTTCTCGCGTTTTTTTTTCTTTAAATGATATGGAATATCTTCACTAAGATGTACCTACGCTGACAAAACATTGTATTAATAATAATTGCGGTTTCATTAAGATATACATTAAGAAAAGGGTTGTTTGTTTTTAATTATCATTACGAGAACTCGCGATTATTAGAATAACAATGCAATATACGTACCTAATCAGACAATTGTACACGTGTTTCATATTTTGCATAACGGAATTCGACTGCTCTAATAATATAAATAGGGAAGTTTGTGAGGATCGGTAGATGTATGACTATTTCACGCAGACTCATGATTCCGCTCATTGGAATTTGATGAAATGTGACATAATGCACTTATATGGATAAAAGTGGGTATTACCGACTTCTATGATCTATCTATCCGGATACCAGACGAGGTACCAGGCAAGTGAAGTCGCAAATTGATACATATCCTAGTTATATCGTAGAATGTAGGACAAATACTCATTCATACTAAAGATATCCTCATAATATTTGTTCTCCTTTCCACTTAACTCGCATTAAGAATTATTGAGTTGGTGAAAAATTCAATGCTAGGGATTAGGAAACAATAAATGACGAGTCCATTAAGTTATCAGTCTTACTGATAATAGGTTTGATATGTAATGACTAATGAATAATTCTATTCATTTGAGATTTGCTTAATTATCATTTTGACTATCATTATATAAACTGATAAAATAATGACAGTGCTGTATTTATTATTAAATGGGGAAATCTACATACTCAACAATTTTTTCTCTAAATATGTTTGAAATTTTGAAATAGTGCAAACAACAAATTTCATGATCGCTTTACATAGAAAATTGATAATGTATTTATTAATAATGTATTTTAATGCATAAGGCTCAATACGATCATGGAAAAAAATCGCTCACAATAAATGAATGTTCGAATTACTATTTTCAGACAGAAAAATTGTCACGATACGCAATTGTTTAAAGATACGAACGGCAGGTCTGAGAATAGGCTAACGTCTGTTTTCATACACCTAAATGATAAGAGTAGGGCACAACAGCGTTTGCCGAGTCAGCTTGTATGTAATATATTTATATATTATGGACATAGACTCTAATATGTAATATATATCAGTCGAATTAAGAAACCTCCAACTTGAAGTCAGTTAAAAGGCATATATACAGAACCTTGACGAGGTAATTATTTAAAATGTCTCTTAAACAGATATTTAAGTAGCAAGGACGTATGTATATAAATAACGATGCATAGATTTTAAAACATTCTTCACTTTTATTCTATTAAACTACCTCATTATGTAATAGCAGAAACGGAGCTGGTGGTTCGCCTGATAGTAAGCGATCACCATGAGCATTTCCAAAGGGTTAGTGCCGCTTTTCAGTGGTAAAGGTTGTGAAAAGATTGTGGACGGGAATAATAGAATGGACTGATAAAGGTTAGGAAAAGGATACGGACCTCCGGCTTCCCCATTCACCGAACAAAAGACTGCATGCTACTATTGCATACTGATCTTTTGTTGGGGTGTGGTACCTACCTTCCCCGGTACGACCTGGCCCAATTCGTGCCGAATCGTTTTCCCCTCACACACTCAAAACCTACATTGTGGTTATTATGTTCGAAGTCTTATTGTATTTTTACTTTTGTGGAAAAAAAAATTATCTTCTTATGTATTATCTGTGCGTAATTAATTTATATTTTTCCTTGTATATATCTAATGATTATATTAATATTGCTATTAGATAGCTATAAAGATTATTCCAATTATTATTGACGAGTATTTGAAATCAAAGGATTTAATGAAATCATTATTCTATTATAGTCCTTATTTTTTATAATAACACTTCATGTAATCTTAGTATTTTATTTTAACTAAATTACAATACATTAAATAATAAACCGTTAACTGTTTGCTTATTAATAATAATTAACCAATTTCCAATTATCAATTTATCACTCTTTTTATGATAATAAGCTGGAATTTTCTGCCATACGACGAATACTTAACTTTTTAATTGATACATTTATATGAATCCGATAAAAATAAACAACAATATTGTTATAATATCTTTAAAGTGGTACTTTAAAATACTCATAAGTAACTACGTAACATATATGTATAACTATTTTAATACTTAACACTCACAAGTAACTACTGACGAGTTAGTTACAAGGACACAATCGATGTAATAAGCATTTCTATTTTAACGATGACAATCAGTTCCGTCACACAACACCCAAGGGTTATCAAGGAATAATCACTTTCAAGGGTCTCTTGTCTGATATCAATAAATTTTGAAATGCCGTTTCACTTTTAAATATCCTTTTACATGTTTATTTCTACGCTAGACTTATTCAATTCTTTGTTGAAAATTCACTCGTAACTTGCCGCTGGATATTCCCAGGTGGAAAACTCGAGGAAAGCAAACAACTTAACTCAGGTATATATAAACTAATATTAAATCAATCGAAAAAAATCGAACGAATTAATTTAATCGAAACAAATAAACAGAGAAACAAAAAAAAAATCGGAAACATGAAACAGCTGTTTTCCGCATAGTTACAATGGTCCAATTTTCTAAAATAATGTTATAAAGAGGAAATAATTCTTTTTTTGTATTTTTTTACATTCGTGTAATGTTTTTACACAAAAACTGAGTGGACCGATTTAAATATATGTATTGGGGTGAAAATTTAAAATATATGTATTTGGCGTATATACAAAGCTCGATTCTTTTTAAAATTTATCGTGAATAACAGGTAACCATGAAAATAAATTTATAAAAAAAGGGTTAAAATAAATTATATTACATATTTACTAATTTTTGTGAATGATCGAAAACTAAATAAATTAAAACAGGCGTTTTCGATAAAGATAAAACGGCGCAATATATTTAGAATGGTATTTCCGCCGTCATAATTTTAGTGAAGGAATAGTCGTCAGCCTCGAGGATGATAATTGTTCGAACGCAAATATTCGTATATCCCTATTGCATAAGGATAATTCCCGCGTATTCATGAAATTTGAATAATGACGTCTGGTATTTCCATTAATCGATAAGGTTTAATATATCGTACTCTTTAATCTTTTGTTCTATCTAGTTCGTAAAATTTGTCATCATGGACATAGACATTAAGTTTAATTTATTTGCTGTATATAGCGTACCTATAATGTATAATAGTAGAATGCGAATTCTACTGTGTTTTGGGAAGCCGAAATAGGCCCGTAACCTTTTCCTTACCCAGTGGTTTCCTTTTTTCTCATCGTCTGTACTTTAACAACCCTTGCCCCTTAATAGCCTAACCATCATAATCGACGGCTGTTGTTTTTTAAAAGCCTATTTTATTGGCTCAAAAGGTCTATTTTACTAATCACACGTTACGCTACTCTTACATATAAACGTACCAATTGTTTCCAATGAATTTTTGTTACCTATGCCTATGTCCGTAATATTTTAGTAGGTATTTTATATAATTAGTAGTAGGTATTTTATATTTTCCATTATTAAATTAATAACTGCATTCGAGTTGATTCCAGAAGAACAAACCAGATAAACTACATCACTATTTTGTACCAATCACAACAGATAGTCGTTTGATAATATGTGCTGTTTTTTTATAGAACGTAAAGTCTGTCGATGTGTTTTTTTTGCTGTTTGAATTTGGAATTAGGATCAAGGTCTTCACCGTTTAAGGCAAAAAGTAACAAGTTTTAATATAATTTACTTTTATTAATATATTTTACTCGGCTGTTGGATATTTTACATTGTCCAAAGAAATACAATCCGACTAGGAAGCATTTTTTTAAACCACAAATAGGTACGATAATATTTGTTAGTAAATAAAAAACGTTCATTTTTTTCGCACAATGAGTAAGTACCTACATAATATGAATACTGCAACCTTGAAATACGAATTATATTACATATTACACTGATAACTAGTTAGTCTTCGTCCGCAGCTTCGCCCGCGTCGTCAATGGAAATTCCTATGAGATATTTCCCCCACAGAAAAATGTAGTCTATGTCACTTTCAAGCCTCCTAAATATCTTCAGACATAAAAATCAAATAATATAATAGTTTCGTTGCGGCGTGAGAGAAATATAGAAAAGCACATTCCCCATTTCGAATATAAATAAGAATTAATCATACCTGTGCAAAAATATTCATTCGTATTTCGTTAATTTAAAGACTGGGGATGCGCTCCGGCTCTCCCCTGCTACTTATATACTCGTCCTCACGGATCACGCACAAATCACGGAGAAAAAATCGGACCAGTAGTTCCTGACATTCCCTACAACGTCATAAACTTACGAATTCACAAACTGTACCTCATTATACTATTAGTATAGATACACAGTTGGCCTTGATTAATTTACACTACAGGACTTATTTACAATTTAGAATAGATGTTTTGAATAATCTAAAATCCTTGCCTTTTTTGTTTCATCATTTCCTTAATCATAGTTTTTGCAAGGTATCAAAGATTATATGTCTGTGCCTAAATACTGTAACGGGGGAATTATTCACTTTATTATAATAAACCATTTTATTGTATGTTACATATTTATACGATAAATGTCTTTGTGAACTTTATAAATCTACATACAACATGCTTAATATAAAATTTCGTTGATTACAAAATATCCTTCAAGATACGTCATGTTGGCAAAAAATATAGTAACAAAAACTAGTATTTTTTGTTTCAAACTACATAATAAATATGATTTGAATTATATTGAATCTGTTCAGAAGTTATAAGAATCATAAAAAAAATGTTTTCCATTTATATCATAAATTTATTTTCATTTTTTATTGAGACACATATTCTTATTATGGTCTCGTGTTATGATTACTAAGGTAATGTATTTGATACAGAGAAACAAGAAACTTAAGTTTTTTTCATCTTATCCTTTTTTATAAAATTTAGGTACACCAAAAAAATGCCTTGACCGTTTATTGTTTTAATTCATAACTTAGGCGATGGCTGCTTTATTAAAATTACGGAAGGCCTTCAGAAACTGTATTTGATTTCCCTCTTTCGGCCTTGCTTACTGCAGACACGGTCAACTTCTGATGAATATAAATTATATTATTAACAGCGATTATTATTCAAACCTGGTTTTTTATTCAATTATAATTTGTATAAGATTATAAAGGGACGTGCAACATAACCTTAAACTTAAGTTTTATGTAATACTAATTTACCATTAAATTTGCACTTAAATTGGTGTAAGAACATCATAAATTTTTAACTTTAATTCATATACTTATTTATTTATTTTATTTATAATGCTTTATTGCACAAACTTAGACAAAAACAGCAAGTATATAATGTGTATATTACATTTTCTTTCTCGACGGCATTATCGGATTAATGAAAGTAACAGGTAACTTTTAATCAAATAAAAGTTGAATTATAGATTAAAATCAATTAATCATTCATCATCATACTTAATTGTGTAAAGTCTTATACATATATAAATTCTCACATTACTGAGCAAAATTTTACAGATGCTTATGACTATGACGTAGCGCGAATTTTGTATAAATTTAGTTTAATCTATGATGACACATGATGCGTGATATCTTTTATGCTGTGATATTAATGATTTTTGAGATAACTAGTACACTAATTTTTTAGATACGTATATCATTATATTTAGATATTTACTGGTTGTAACGAACACTTACATAAATACAATTCACTTTAGTATTCCTGGAAATGCTAAATTCTCTGTGAAATTTTTATTCTATTTCAAATATAATATAACATGTCTATCTTTTTGCAAAAGTTTTAAACATGGAAATTTTTGTTCTAGGCCAGCTGGAGCAATACAAGTTACAGAGAACTCTTTTATAAAGAAGCTACAATCTTCTGGTAGAAGTCTTGTAGTATTTTATGGGTCACAGACGGGAACTGGTGAGGAGTTTGCGGGCCGACTTGCCAAGGAAGGCATACGATACAAAATGAAGGGAATGGTCGCAGATCCAGAAGAGTGCGATATGGTTTGTACAAGATTTCATGTTTTATGTTATTTTATAATTGAAAAATGTGAAATTGAAATTGAATCAGTGCTGTTGATGTTAATATTTGTACTTAAGTATTATAATAAATAATAACAAATTCATTATACGATCACAATTTAAACAAGCGTCAGAGTAGAATGTAATCATGCTTTATTATTTTCCTTTTAGGAAGAGCTAACGAAATTGAAGGATATACCAAATTCTCTTGCCGTTTTTTGTGTAGCGACGTACGGTGAAGGTGACCCCACAGATAATGCTATGGACTTCTATGAATGGTTAAAGAATGGAGACCCAGATTTGACAGGATTAAATTACGCTGTAAGTAGAAGTTATTGTTTTCTTTGTTTATCAAATCGACTTCAATTCAAATATTTCTAAAAACGGAACAAAATTCTATTTTTAGCTCATATAATAATGAGTACGTTAATTTTTATTCATAATAAGCTATTATTGTGTTTTTGTCCTTTTCTCAATATTTCACAGTATATTCATATATTTTGCGTATTAAGTGGTTATTTCATTATACAATATCAATCTTTGGATCACGCAAGAGTTATTATATTATTATTCAATTGACGCACCAACGCTGAGGGGCTAAGACTGGAAAAGGGGACTGTTGCAACTTCAACAGTGAATATTTTTATTGTTTGATAATTTCACATACGCTGAATATTATATCATAAAATTATATACATACATTTACAGGTGTTCAAGTAAACGTAGTTACTTGCATTATCTCAATTACAATGCTTTATCTTATAAAACGAAATAAGATCTTTTAAATTTATAACTAGGGAAATATGCAAGTTTAATGTACGTGTATCGTTATTTATTATGTACTATTACTTAGCATACTTGCTTATTTAGCAGTTGTATTTAAGGTCAACTTAGTCGTTCTACCTACCTATATCTAATTAATATCGAATAAAGAAGTATCAGACAAAATGCGTTTATGTGTCTAATTTTATTTATTATTTGGGAGCTATAAAGTTTCATAAAAAAGGTAGCCGCAGTTTCGCTCGCGTGGACTACGTATTTTGTTCGTTTCTTTGTTTTTGAAGATAGGAGGCACTATGGACATTTTTACCAATTTTGAGACAAATATCCCCCCAAGTATTTATTTTACCATAAAACCTACATAGATATTTATCCTCCCGTTACCTGTATGGATCGGTGGTCAGGCAATATATTATATTTACTTATGACAAATGTAAATATATTCGCAGGTCTGAAGTCTTAATTATATAACATGTTAATATAATATTTATCTTTTGCGCACATATTGTGTACTTATCAGTTACCTACGTACAATACGTAAAATCATACCTACTTGTAGTTAAAACATGAAACTGCTTTAGCTTTAAATTACGACAAAGATTAGTTATCTATTTAGTATAATATAATGATGATGATTGTAATACTTCAAACTATGTGATATTGATAAAGAAATATATCTATTATGATTCTTCATCTATGCTTATAGCACATAGCCTGTACTTACGTGATATATACTAAATCATAAGTATACTTAATACTATTTCATATTAATTTATGCTACTGATACCATAATACTGCAGTAAATAACACTTCTAGTTTTCCTCGTGTAAGCGTGTTTTAAGATTCATGCTTACGTTTTTAAGTCCACGTCATGCAGTGGAATTCAACAGGATTTCAAAGATCAATGTAATACAAAGTGTGACGCATGATATTTAAACTAGTTGCCTCAATCGTTCTGTTTCAAGTCGTTCACTAATGACAGATCCTCTATGGATATATCGTTCTGCTGTCAACTTGACGTGTGTCATATAGAGTGTATTTATAATTTATGACTAGTGTTAAATAAAGTGAGTAGGTTATTATATCTTACGGACAAAATATTCTATAATTCGCTACATATTATAGACAATTATATAACAATATACTGTTTTTTAGTATAATTAGTCTTACTAATTCCCATTAGATAAACATGTAAGAAAATACATTTAAGTTAGCAAAATGTTCGTATCTTTTGCAAATATTTCCATGCAGGTTATTAAAAACAAACCTCGCTTTTTTACAAAATTATTCAACAGAAAATATATATTTCCACCTAAACTAAAGCACATGGTATGATGCTCATATAATTGGTAATTGAATATTTAAATAATTTATAATAAAAATTTTATGCCTCAAATCTGTCATTTGGTACTTAACAATTTATACCATTTTAGGTGTTTGGACTTGGCAATAAAACATATGAACATTTTAATTCAGTTGCAATTTATATAGACAAACGTCTTGAAGAATTGGGCGCTACAAGAGTATATGAGTTGGGGCTCGGTGATGATGATGCAAAGTAAGTAATAATGTTGATTAGTAAGTATGTCAATCCTATTGATCATCAAACATGAATTTGTAAAATAATGTCATGTTTAAATTTTAGCATTGAAGATGATTTCATTACTTGGAAAGAAAAGTTCTGGCCTGCTGTTTGTGAAAAGTATAATATTGAAAGCACTGGTGAAGAAGAATTATTGAGACAATTCCATCTTGTAACTCATGCCCCTGGTGAAATAGCAAGCAATGAAATATTTACTGGTGAAATTTCTAGACTACATTCATTGCAAGTTCAAAGGCCGTAAGTAATTTTAATATAATTTAATTACAAATATGCATACTTTTGTACAAGAAATGAATAACTTGTGCAAACTTTATATAGGTATGTGCAAAAAATCACACTAATATTATAAAAGTTTATTTGTTTGAATGTTTGTGTATCAATCTTGCAGAAACTACTTAATGGATTTTGATGAAATTTGGTATACAGAGGGGGTATGAGCTGACTTGGGTGATAGGGTATTGTTTATCCCGTTTATCATTTATTAATTGCTTGCTTGGGATAAAAGAAACAGGAATTTTTATATACAAGCGTCTAGCAAAGAATAAGAAAAACTTCATTTTCTTTCTTTTACAATTATTTATTTTAAACAAAAACACCTGAAGGCTGAAGGAATTATTTATATTTTGAATTCATAATAAATACATGATGTATTTTTTACATAATGTATGGTAAATAATTAAATATCTTTTCTTAATATTGATTCCATTTTTAGGCCTTACGATGCTAAGAATCCATTCCTAGCTCAAATTAAGGTTAACAGAGAATTGCACAAGGGTGGAGACCGATCATGTCTACATGTTGAACTGGATATTTCAGATTCTAAAATGCGATATGAAGCAGGTTTGTTCATGTTTTTATTTATCTCAATACATACACATCATCTAATGGTCATTACTTTTCTTTGTGTTCAAACCAAATTATAATTTGTGGTTATCATATCTCTAATAGTTATGTCTATTCTACAAATGCTGAATTGTTTGTCAACATAAACATTCATTTATTGTCATATTTACAGGTGATCATGTGGCTGTGTATCCCATTAATGATGAAAACTTAGTAATTAGATTAGGAGAATTGACTGGTGCAGATCTGGATGAAGTCTTTTCGCTCATTAATACCGACCAAGAGAGCACCAAAAAGAATCCATTCCCATGCCCAACCTCATACCGTACTGCACTCTCTCACTATTTAGAAATAACAGCATTGCCGCGCACACATATTCTACGTGAACTTGTAGAGTACTGCTCAAATGAAGAGGTACGTAATTTATCTTGTAATTTAAATATTAAAGTGCAGTTTTATGCTCATATATGTGCGAGTTTCTGAATGTATCATGCAAAAATTATGGTACTATTGGGTACCAATTGTCTTTAAATATTCTTTTGGATGGTCCTATAAATTGCATTGAATGTTATCCCAGTCCTACTTTAGAAATTTTTAATACTACTAGAATACCCTTATAACTAACTGTAAGGCAAAGAGTAATGCGTTTTTTGTCCAAATTAAATAATGTCCAATAAGATAGCTATTAGCTAGCTGTTAGCAACCATAATATAGAATTTTTATACGAAATTAATTGGTTGTTTGTAAAAAGCTAATCACAGAAAGTTAGCTTTATAGTAACAATAAATTGTAATTGGCTCAACCTCAGTCTATGATTATAGATTTAAAATTTAAATGTCAACATTTAAATCATATGTATATACATATTTATTTTAGAGCACACATACATTCAAGTATTTAATAAGTGTTTAATATTATATTTTACTTGAATTCTTAAATAAAGATACTTGATACTAATTGACCTCTAAAACAGTTATGTAATGTCATTGTTTGTATAGGATAAGAAGAAACTACTTCTCATGGCAACAAACTCGCAAGAAGGCAAAGCATTGTACCAATCATTTGTAGTAGACAGCTGTAGAAACATCGTACACATTTTGGAGGATATTAAGTCATGCAAACCACCGCTTGACCATATTTGCGAACTGCTACCTCGCCTCCAACCAAGATACTATTCCATTTCATCGAGTCCTAAAGTAAGTTGTATGGTATATTTTTCGAACAATAAGAAGATAGAATAATATTTTACTAAATGATTTTCACATATATTTATTATGGGCGTAGTCACGGGAAAATATATATAAATATACATAAAATTTAAATCTTTACTTCCTGCTTATTTATTTGGTTGTGTATAAAGGAAGTGTATTTTTCACAGCATTATTTTTTTTTAATAATAATAAGGATCCTATGCCCCTGCTTCCTCCCCGCAAATCATAGAGATCGCGGACGTAGTCAGTGATATTTCTTTTTTTTTTTCGATGATAAGAAACACAAATCAGCGCTTACGCAAAACATAAAGGTGTTTCTATGGATGACAGACACAATTGAAATTTTGTTTAATCATGCTCCATTTGCAAGATTGTTGTAAACAAACCCTGCGATCTTCTGTAGGAGTGTAATCACGTTGAAATTATATCATATTATCTTCTAAGTCATCTGTATAATTTTTGGCCAATTTAAATTTTTGGTGTTTTTAGTAATCAATTATTATTTTTTGTCGTACGTGAAACGTTATGCACCTACCACCCTTCTAAAGGTAAATAAAATAACTAACTCGTTTGCCCGCGTCTTCGTAAGCGTTAAATTCGAAGTAGTTATATACATATAAACCTTCCTCTTTAATCTCTCTATCTATGGAAACAAACCCATCAAAATTTTTGAAAGCGACTTCTTTACGACTTTCTTTTCGACTCTTTTATACTATGTAGTAATAATATTGAATAGTATATACCCTGATAATCAATAAAATGATAATGAATTTTTACATGACTCATCTTGTAAAAACAGCTGAACAGATTTTTGACCGAATTCAAAAAAAGAAGAGGTTTCGCAAATATAGATTTTTATTTGTGTTTGCGGACAATTTCGTTCATTATGATCTGAACTTTGATTATTTTATGTTGAAAAGATGAATAAAATTCCACGATATGTACGATTAGGTGGCCTAAGTAAAGCTTTTCAGTAACAACGCTTCGATTTTGCCATAGATTAAAAAGAGCAATCTCTCTTAAAACGGTAACGACCACCTACGTAAGGAACGGTCTGACAGAACGGATGTCCCGAAAGCCTCATCAGTTAGGGGCAAGATGTGACGGCTTCGGCCAAGTCTCGTAGTTGAAGGTTAGGGTTGTATTAGAAATTTGGGGTGTGTGTAAGTCGGTATAACGTCGTGTGTCGTGCAGCTGTACCCGGAGACGGTGCACGTGACGGCGGTGGTGGTGCAGTACGAGACGTCGACGGGGCGCGTCAACAAGGGCGTGGCGACCACTTGGCTGGCGGAGAACAAGCCCGAGCCGGGCAAACCGCTGCCACGAGTGCCTGTGTACATCAGGAAGTCGCAGTTCAGGTAATCCTCCACGTCAAACTGGAATTTGATTTGTTTGGATAATAGTCAGAATTGCATAATTGTATTAGTTGTAATAATAACAGTAGCATTTTTGCTACTCAGCTAAATTAATGTGTTGTTGCTAGTACTACTGAAGTGTATATCTATATCAATTGGTCATCGACACGATGTTTACGTTCTCCGATTGGATAAAGGACTTTAGATACTAAGCGAAGAATCACAAACAAAATTATCCTTTATTCATTTAACTATATATATTGAAATAAAATAATGAACACTTAAAAGCTATTGTTATCTTTAACCTTCCGCGTGTTTACAGTTCATTAAGGGCGCCCTTGGTTCGTACATTATTTAAACAGCAATATTAAGATACGTGTGATAAAAAGCTTATAAAACTGATTAGGTTGATTAATTATAGTTATATCTGTGCATTAGTTTTTATATAAATTATTTTTGAGAAGAATGTAAAAGTAAATTTATTAGAGCTACAAGAATCTTTCGGCGCGTGGCGAAAAACATCGCCATTTTGTACGTTAATCTTTTCAATGTAGCGACAGATCGTTGAGCGTGTTTTGATGCGGTTAAGATGTTCCCTTATTTATAATAATTTTGCCTATCCCATCCAATAACTTAAACTACCTGATTATTGTCTGTTCAAGCATAACTATAAATAATAAATGATTTAAAGTTTTGAAAATTAGGGAGTTTCCTTAAAATCGGATCGATAGCTTCGTTCCGAAATTTCTGAAGCAAAGGTGACTTAATTGGCAACCCTTATTTTAGTTTGGTGACTTTCAAATTCCAAAAGATTCTTTTAGCTCTGTACACATACGACTAAAGAACGTTCGTATCAAAGATATTATTAGATGTTGATAAAAATCTCAGTGATATCAATTCTGTTCGTTCTATACATATATTATGTCAATATCAGTCAAGTCATTTTCACGTGATAAAAGATAAAATATTTTGATTTCCTGCAATTTATATCGAATACAAATTTGCCCCGCGATAATGTCACTTTTATAAAAAACACGAGGAATTGTTCAATTTGTAACGCTCAGCAATTTGGTATTCGATGAACATACAGATGTAAATACACTATGGCCTTTTAGTTTATTCTGAAGATTGCATAGGATTACGCAATTTAACCTTCGCGTAAGTTTCCGTGTTCGACCACTAATAGTCCGACACTAAATTAAATAAAGTTTATATGTACATTTATTTATACGAGAGTAATATTGAGACATATAAATGTTTGGTGTAATTGAATAATAACTGTTAAATTCATGGTTTGTACACAGGTTACCATTGCAAACTCAAACCCCGATACTGATGGTCGGTCCCGGTACTGGGCTGGCTCCATTCCGAGGTTTCCTGCAGGAACGCTCTTTCGCTCGTCAAAATGGCAAAGAAGTCGGAGACACCATCCTTTACTTCGGCTGCAGGCATCGGGATCAGGACTATCTTTACCAAGAGGTACATATTTTACACATTTCAATGTCAGTGTATACATACCGTATGAATAAATAAAATATACAATTCACACAAATAATTTAATCATATCTTACTTAATTTCCCTGGAATGTGTTAAAATATTGATCGATTAGTTTCATGTTTTAATTTACATATAATTGACACCAAATAGTATGAAATGCAATGATTTAAATAACATTGAAATAACAGGAATTGGAGGAGTATGAAAAAAATGGTGACGTCATACTCAATGTAGCGTTCTCGAGAGACCAGGCCGAGAAGATATACGTCACTCACATGCTGGAGAAGAACCTGGATCAAATCTGGGATGTCCTCGGAAAGAGAAACGGACATTTCTATATTTGCGGGTATTTATATTAATCCCTAATATTAATATGAAAGTAACTCTGTCGACTTGTCTATCTCTCCTTCACAACGGACGCCCAAACCACTGAAGTGGATGAAATTTAGCATAGTATAGTACAGTTTTATTTCGAAAATCCCATATGAGCCGTGCATCTTTTCGTCCGCTACACGGCCTACGCCTCGTGTAGAAAGCTAGTTAATAAGATACTTTTCAAGGAATGCATTAAAAATAATTTATCTATTTTTTATAGTAAATATAAAAATATGCATAATTAACATTCAAATTAATATTTAAAATGACGAAGCAAGCGCCACATGTTAATTTTTCAATGAAAAAAAAAGTTTTCTTAAGACCCTCAATACGATAGCAGTGTATCATTGTCGATAACAAATTAATTTATTCACTAGACCGTTTATAAAAGGCGTTATTTCCATTTAAATAAATGACGTAAAATTTTTGTCGAATCATGATTACGTTGGCATTTTATTGTGATAAGTACACGACAACAACATATGTATGCGAAGAGCATGCGATGCTATAATTATGTTATATAATATTGGATATTGTTTTATTTTCAGTGACGCTAAAAATATGGCTGTAGACGTCCGTAATATTGTGCTGAGGGCTGTGAGAGAAAAGGGAGGTCGTACGGAGGCCGAAGCGGCACAATTCCTCAAGAAACTTGAGTCTATGAAGAAATATTCTGCTGATGTATGGAGTTAAAACTTCATATTTTGATTATTCATCTAGCCTAATTTTTAGCTTTGAAATGTAAATGTTCAACAATTGTAGTTACGATGAAATATTTCTTGTGACATTACGTACCTACGTGAACGCATTATAGCGGGGTTACAACATTTTGATAACTTATTATTAATGTTATAAACACAGATTCAAAAGCAACTTAAACTTTATTTATTCGTGGCTAAATATATATATATATAAATTATTTTCTGGGATTAACCAGGGTTAAAGCACAAGTTATGTTACAACACTTGAAAGTTATAATTACAAGTGGTTTTGTTGAATGTAATTATTCATAAACTCATTGAGGTTTACGACAAACCCAAAATAACGATACAAAAGACGGCGCAGTTCAAAGAACTTTGTGATGCAAATCATAATACGTAGTCGACTGATTTATTATTTCATATTTTATACATACTAAAGACCATATTTTTTTTATTTAAAAAATATTGGATAATTGCGTTTATTGTGTTGAAATTGTATTGTAAATGAGTGTAAAGTTTGAGTCGTTAGCACGTTTTATATAAGTGGACTGGGCAATAGTATGTAAGATAATAAGGTTATAATATTTTTATAGTAATGTTATTTGAATAAATCTTTCATATTAATATTATCTTTCATTTTATTCTTATAAACATCCTTATTTCCTTTGTAAGTGTTGCCTACATGAGAAACGAAGAGATATAAACAGGACATGCATTTTATTATAATTAGAGTTTGGTATTTCATACTGATTGTTATTTGGAATATAATATAATAGTGTTAATTTAAATTAATATTTTATACAAGGCTGACATCGGAAATTACGATCTTTTATTTGGTGGTTATTGCAAGTTTAGTTGCTATAGTAAATATTATGATTTAAGTGTGATAATTAATAGGAATTACACTCATACACTTTATACAATTACAAAATCAACCAAAAGCAGCAGCGGTTTATATAGCTACACCTAGTTACACTGATCTGATATAAACATTTTTATGCGCTTGTACATGGTTGAAGGCACCTTGTCCTGTACTAAGAGAAACTTGGAACTGGCTTCATCGACTTTACGTTCCAAATATATCAAAAATTTCAAGTTCACAAAGTTCAAATACATTGAGCGTGATCTTTTTTTAATTTGAATTGATTGGACGTACGGTTTACTAATTATAATATGACTGACAAAACTTCGATCAAAAAGAAAAGGTGAAAGGTTATAACGATATTCAAATAATGTGTAATCCATCGTCATCATTTTATTGCTATTGTTTAGCACATCTTTATAGTCGAATGTTTTAATCATTGAGACACCGCTTATCTCCAATTCTCATAAAATTGTTTATAGAGGAAGAAAAAAAAATTGAATGAATTTGGATATTTAGATATGAATCTTGTATAAACGAGCAAAGCGCGGCAAGGCAAGGTTACATAAATAGAATATATTTGTTTATGATGAATATAGTTTAATATTTTTTTAGTCACATTATCTGTAAACACAATGAATAATCTGCAAAAATAAATAATAGTTTTAGTCGGGATATTCGCTTGGCATAAGGCTATTAATACTTCAAATACAAATCATGTTTTAAGCTATTATTTTCTTTTCCCTAATTGTGACTCGACTTAGAAGATCGCTCTCCAATTTTATATAATATATTTTAATTAATCGGCAGAGTATCTATCGCATTATGAAGCAATTTTGTTCAATAATTGACCTATACACCGACAACATTATTAGTTCATAATTGTCTCAAGGACAATTTATTCTGTACCTCATATGTATTTAAGATTTTAGTGATAACCTATACGTAACCCTGTTGCTTGTTAATGCACCTATTAATAACCGCAAAATATAATAATTCACAATTAATGTCATAATTAGTTGCCTTTTACTTTCTACTAATATTAAGAATGTAAGTTTCTGAAGATGAATATAGAAATCTTAATTCACAATTAAAAATATTAATTCAATCATAGCTACAGTTTTTATTATATTTCCTCTAAATAGGACTTAAAGCGCCATATTTTTTATGCAAGGAATGTTTGGTGTGTATAATAAAATAAATAGACATCATACAATTTTTAAAACGATAATTTATTGATTTAACCGCAAATATATTAGTTTATATACACAAAGGACGTCAACAAAATGCAAACAGATAGCCAGCTACGCGCATCAACCGATTCACACTCCAACGTCTGCTAATAATTAGTGCTCTCTGGAAGTGGAATAAAGTCGACCTTTTATTAAGACGCATTATTATAGTTTGTCGATACATAATATCTAACAAGTATTATCCGACATTATAACTACTAATGTGTCACCTAAGATAATAAAAGGTAATTTTAAACTACTCAAAGACGCATACGAAAATCAAATCACTAAAACAAACACCTATTTATCAACACAAATACTGAATTAATATTAAGAACACAAATATCAAATTGCTTTAAATCGTAACTACATACTTAATTTTTTTCTATTATGTACAGTTTTAAATCTAGTCAGGACATCATGCTCATTATAAATTCCAAGATTTACCATTAAATCCTTAAAACGCACACATCGTTACAGACGTATTGTATGAATAGAACATATACTTGTAATATTTCTTGGAAACAGAAAGTACTTTTGAAATGAAATCGAAAAATATATGAAACAGTAGTACATGCAATGTAAGATAATATAGAAATATGTGAGATGACAATTTTAAAATCAATATGAGTTATCTAAGTGACACTCAAAAGTAAGACGTGATATTGAAATCCCAAAAGAATATGATCATAATCACACAAAGCAACCACACAATGTTATATTGTACTCTTAATTTACACGTGTATGTATTCTACAACAATTTATACAATTTACATAGTTATTTAAGCATACACAACTGTAAAAAATATTTCTATCTTACGCCCAATCAACTCGCAGCAAAATATTACAAATATCTTCTAAAATGAACAATGATAACAAACACCATTTATGCTCTACGTAATATAACTTGCATGGTTAACTTTACATTGGTAATACTTTAACGTTTTGTTCTAGAAACATCGGAAGATAAATTATTACACTGTAAGGCACGACTTACAAGGCAACAAGCGCCAACTGTATTTATACATAACTAGGGTATTTATTGGAAAATATGCAATTCCTATGCATTGGAAGATTTACGATTGTTGGATCAGATATTAAATTTAATGACCTACCAACAGCAAAAATCATTGAATGATCTTGCAGTTACTTTTTTTCATTTACATAATATATAACATACTAAATTCATCTAAAATTTAACAACAATATCAAAAATTGCATGTTTTCTAATAAAAACTCATGAATATTATTCTGTGACGTAATTTATGTACGTTAAACACTTACAAGTAACCAGTTTTTTGTATTGGTATTAGAGCTTTGAGTAAACTATTGCGTTTTAGTACAGAATAGAATTACAAAAGTAAAATGCAGAAGGCAGTGCTATTATACGTATTATAATGAGCATCCTGACCAACTATAAGTATAGGTACTCTACTAAATATTTTAAATATAGGTTGTATTAAAATGAATCTTATGTAAGCGCCAAATAATTAAAATTCTTAACAGCTACGCGACAATTTGTATCTTGTTAAAATTGTAGGTTATCCATAAGCGTATCGTATTTCATAATGTGTTAAAGTTATGGGAGTTTCAATAAAGAAATGTCAAAGTAACATTCATATTTATGGTAAGGTAATGGATAACACTATCCATGGTGATACTCTAAAATATTGTACCAAACAAGTCAAACACATAAAACGAAAAGGATGATGTAATATATTGTTATGTTTATTTCAAACATGTGTGTAAACCACTGAATGTAACGTTAAATTTCTTTTAATTACTACGAGTGCTAGTATAGCGAGGAACGTCAGGAGACTTAAGTACGTCACCGGTAATATAAGACAGCTTTTGTGTAGTCGTCAACGGACAGGGCGACAAGGCTTATTTGGCGCATGGCATTGCATTCATATCTGATTTCATGAAAAATATAAACCGACTTTATTGCAGTGTGCGGTGTCGGTCACACAACAAAGCCTGTCAAACGGCATCACATCCACAAAACGGTCGGAGGATTACATTAGGAAGGTTGAAGTCGCCCTAGGGCACGCGACAAATTCGCCTTGTCTTACAGTGTAGTGTAGAGAGAGTGAGCATGAAATGCAATCTCATATTACGAGTGAGCGTGTGCGGCGAGACGGCGAGGCGGCGAGCGGCGAGGCGGCGCTCACGAGTCGGGCGGCACCTCCCACTCCGCCAGCCCGCGCTCCACCAGCTCGCGGTTCAGGAATATCACTTGCTGGAATGCCAAACAAAATACGTTTATATTGAATTGATGAATGACGAAACAAGTGCAACATTCAAATGTCAAAGTTTGAAAAACCTTATATATTTCTGCCCAAGTAAAATTAATGAAATTCCATATTTTTATAGGAATTAACATTCATTGATTCATTCAAATGATAGAATGGAGTATGGCGTGGTTACCTGTGGATTAAGGGTTAGATATAAGTGTACAAGGGGAAGACCAGTCTCATCGTAGCCAGCGACCTGCGCGTGCAACAGTTGCCCCGCCGTCAAGCCAGCCATTATGCGCAGAGCCTCGCTGCTCCACTCCGGTTCTGAACAAAATACCATTATAGAATAAATGAGAATACACATAACCTTAGGCGTTATTCTGGGGTGTCCCCTGTCAGGCATATAAACCGGAAAGAGGATAAGAAGCAGCCGCCTGAAGCAGGATCACGGGTGGTCAAAGGTCAGTCATTTCCACTGTATGGTGAATGGCGTGGGTTTGAATCTCACCTCGTGATCTAATTTTTCTATTGTTAAAAAATTTCTCACATATGATCTTTTTAGAAAACTTCAAAACTTGGTAGTATTTTTGAAATTTAGATGAGAACAATGGGGACATATTTATACGAGTGTGTATATATTTAGCTGATAATTTTAAAACTTGTTCCATTTGATCGACTTATTCATTAACATCCAGTTAAATAAATTCCTTGAAGGTTAATGAAATTTGCAGGATTAGAAAAATGAAATTATAAAATTACACAAGCAAATTAACATAACAAAAAAATAATATTTTTATGTAGATGTAAACTTACTAAGCTATAATCATAAAGCATTGAAGTTTGTAAGAATTGTTTGATGATATTTATCACTTGTTACTGTTCATGCAAAAACCATTGAATGAATTTTGATGATACTTGGCTATGCTGTAGTATATGTATATAGCTATGTTGTTGTGCTAAAATCATCCTTTTTTTTTATCCGTCGTGAAATGAAACAGCGCGGCACAGCTAGGGTTCCAAAAAATTCACTAATATGGAACGAAATATCTTTTTATGGATATATAGCTATAAAATATAATTAAGTATAAGTGTAGTCAGTGTCAATGTCAATGTGTGGTTTATATAAATATTACATTTTTGTTTTTAGTAAGGTTGGAGTGTAATTGAGTATATAGCAGACATAGTGTCTATTTAAAGAAGCATGGACTGGGTAAATAGATGCCTATATTCACAAAATTATGACATTTTGTACATGTATATAATAATACTCACCATTATTGGCTGGTTTGACAAATGCGAGGAGAGCCTCCGTGGCCTGGAAGGGCAGTGTCATGAAGTCAGAACGGATCTGCTTCAGCTGGTCGTTATCGACGGTGAGGTAGCCGCCGAAGTCCACGAGCTTCACGACTGATGTGTCGTTGTCCTCCGATGTGGAGATTACTTGGGCGCGATACCAATTGTTTTCAGTTGGCGCCGCGCAAATTGAACCCTCTGTTACACAAATTAGAACACAATTTAAAAATAAATTCTTATATGTACCTATTATCGGGACATAAGCGGGAAAAGCAAGGAGCAGGTATTCCTCCTATACCGAAAACGGTTTATTTTACAGAAATATGCTACAGGAATATTTGTTAATTATTTCTCGACAAATCATTTATAAAATGACCTCTATTGACTTCTTCAGCAATAGGTCGCAAGATGATTGTGAAAAACTGATTTTCGTGACCATTTGACCTTAACAACTTTTTTAAACTGAACGTTGATTATTCAGATCTTCGCCGTATTAAAAATCTATATAAAAATTCAGCTCATTGTAAATGTTTCCGCAGGTAAAACCTACAATTACTGAATGAAAGAAATTGACCGCCAGACTTTGTTTTCGCAATTTATTTTTTTTTTTGTACAAATTTAGTAAAATTTAGTGCAACTTAAGTTTTTCATACATAAGTTTCTTCTCCTGACAAAAATAAACGATACAAAAAATTAATTATTTCATTTAATCACGTCATGCTATTATACCAAGGGAAGTAAGAAGTAACTTTTATGTATAGATATTATTTAGATATACAGTTTTCAACATCCAATATTTACATTCATACAATTATGATTATGCACCTATTTACATTCATACAAACCTACCCTAAGTTACATCATAAACATACAAAAATACTGCAGCCTAAATTATGAAATAGAGTTAGGACGGAGATACACATGTTTATTTTTTTTTCAGACCACTGGAGAACTGTCTCTATAAATCAATTCAATATTTATATCTCTATAACAGGTTTCAATAGAAGCCGTTATTAGTCCGGATAATTTAGTGCCCTATTTTCCTGTAGGTGATATTTACTTTTAAATTTTATATAGTTTCATTTAGTTCAGTGCAGTTCAGTTTTGGCGACATTGGACGACCGAATATGCCACGGCCACTGCCTGTCAATGATTAATTTTGTATAATTTGATGGTCTCACTTTGTTTGACATAAATTTTTACATTAAAAATTTATGAGCCATATTTCAATAAAAACGTCTATACAAATGTAAAATAATGCCTTATGGGGTATATAAATCTTATCTTTAGTCATGCATAAATATTAAAATACAAATAAAATCAAATTATTAGGTTCAAATCAAATAAAACGAATAATAAACGGGATTAAAGAAAGACGAAACAAGATTTTAAAATGATTAAATAGTTATAAAATACATTATGCTTTTTCAAATTCGACATTGGTCCAGATTTCAAGATCATAATGTAGCATATATAATATTTACTGTTACCAATGAAAACATAATAATGACGTGGTATTACGTAGTTACGACTTGCGTATAATTGCTGCGTATTTAAAGGTTAATTAATCAAATGTTTATTTGTATTCGTTTATAATATTTTACGAAATAATCGACAAAAAAACTTCAGATAAATTAAATATTATTATGACTTTTCAGTATGGAGGATGTGAATTTCCATAACATCGAGTTATTTTTTATAACTAGTACCATACAAATAATATATTGTATTTTTTTTTACAGCAGTCGTTGAAAATATTGACTTAATGCGATAATTTCACAAATAATATTTTAATGGTCACTATATCTGCTTATAATTATATGTGTGTTTTCAGTTTTGTTTAAACTCGAAAAAGATTCGTGAATGACCTTGACCGCAATTCTTAAATTCGTACACAAACCATTGACACAAATAACAACATACATATCTCGCTAAACATCTGCACAGTAACAAGACATTAGTCTCGTTTAAATAAAAGTTGTTGCCAATATCTTCAAAAATATGAATAAAAGAAAGCATCAAAACGCAAAAAAAAAACAAGGGTGATTATACCAGGTTCCTCAAAAACTAATTTTAGCTAGGGATCATAAAAAGAAAGCACATAAGTAACAAGTTTTATTATCCGAGAAACCTAAGTGTCATAATTATCTTCATAAATCAGATCAAAGAAAAAAACGAGCACGTTAATCAAGATCAAAATGTCAGAAAAGGCCATTTGGTTGCACATACCTTTCACCGGGCGCGGCAATGACGGCACGTCCGGATTCTGATATGTGGCGGCCATGAGGCGGTGTAGCGCGTGCAGCGAGGGGAAAGTCGGGTGCAGCGGCTGCTGGAGGAAGAAGTGCCCCGCGCTCACGAGACACGTCATTATCGTGTCATTGTTCACCGACTCCACTAGCTGTAACTGAATTAATAAGCATACAACATTCATTAAACATTTTGCACTTGCTTTGAGAAACAAGTGAAATTGCAAAAAAGAAAAAAAAGAAAAAATAAGCTTAATGTTATTTTGAAGCGGGAAGGGGTACTCACTTGAAGGTATTCTGGCACTAAAGGCGCCAATCGTTGATATAATTCTGCACTGATTTCCTTTGTTGTGAAGTTGGGGAACCTCTTCTCAGGGAATTTCTCTTTTATCATTTCTAAAGCTGCCTCAATTTCAGTTTGAGTTCCTTAAATATATTTTTTTCTTTTTTAACATGTACTTACAAATTTTTGGATAACAATGCAAACTACACATATCACTGAGAGATAACACTTAAGTTTACTGCCAAAAAAAAAAAATAATAAAATAAAATAGTTTACCTTCAATTGCACAAATCTTTTGTTTTGACACCTCAGGATGTCTTCTAACATAAACAGTTGCACCAGTCTTAACTTTGATGCATGATACAAATGAACCACATTTGCCTATTAACAGACCAACCAGGGTCTGTGGTATTAAAAATTGATGTATTCTAAGGCCTGCTTCAGAGGCAACAATATTCATATTTGTAGGTGGTGGACTTGCAGCCTCTGAACATCCCTTACCACTATCACTAGAACCCTAAAATATACATATACAAATTTCATAAATATTTCATAGGAAGTAATAAAAAATTATATGCATAAAAAGTACATATTACATACCTCACTATGGTCATCTGAGAAGTGACACATGGACGGACTAGCCATCATGGGATCCACAGGACTGTGGTTAGCTGAATCCCGTTCAGAAATTCTCCTAGCTTGTGAAGTTGAGTATCTATTTTGACCTTCAACAGGTTCTTCAATATTTCTAGATTCAACAGTCTCATTATTATTATCATTTAATTCCTCTGAAGCATTTTCAGAGGAAGTATTTTCAGTCAGTGTACTTTCAGATGCAATAGCATCAACTTTTGTACTATCTGACTGTGTTTCTGTCTGTGATAATTTGTCATCAGCTAAATTGTCAATGGCAACAGAATTTCCAGATTCCTCATTAACATTTATAGAACGCATGTTTTCATTGATGTTGCAAATCATTTCTGCTCTGAAAGATGAGTTTAAATCACACTCAGTTTTTGTTAAAACACAGGCTTTTTCTTTGTTTCTCACAGACTCCATATAACTATCTATACCTAAGGACATTTTCTTTTCTTTCTCTATAGATTTCTTTCTTATGATCTTTTCAATTTCCAAATCCACCTCCTCGTCTGTCAATTCTATGGGAGATGATCTCTGTGAGCCACAGCCGTTAGGTATTATGTCAATGGGGGCTGATTTAATAATAGAACGATCAGCCTTTCCTATGGGCGATGATTTTCTTAACTCTGCCTCTGCATTTAACGCTTCAGCTAATTCCTCTTGTAAACTTTTTATTCTTTCTCTTCCTCCTGGGTCAGATTTTGCATATTCTCTCTTTTTCTTGAACCAAAAAATTCCTAACAAGACAGCTATTGAAGGTACTGACCACATGAGCAATTGACGAGAGGGTGCCATTGTAATAAGCCACTTTTACAAATGAACTATAACAAAGAAAAATATTTTTCTTAAATAAGAAATAGTAATATTTTGTCATGCCAAAATACAAGAGCTTGGTTTGATAATACTAAGATAAGAGAAGAGAGACTTGTTTTATTCAAATACAAAGAACAAAATTTTGTATAGCTTAAAACCAACATGTATTCAAAGAATAACATTAAATTCCTACATATTGTAGGAAAAATAAATTCAATCCGAACATAGATATATTAAATACATAAACCTCAATTTTTTCTTGAGAGATAACACCTATAAAGTTTAAATTTAGTGTAGTGATAATAATAGATAACGGAATAGAAACAGCGTGAAATATTTACAAATGAAAAAAAAGCATACGTACCTTAGCCATTTCAAAAAACAATATTTTTTTTATAAAAAAATAAATAAATAACGATCGGCACATGCAACGTTATACCGGCGATACCATACGGTAATATAAAAAATATGTACAAAATTTTGGTTAAAATATTAGTTCAAATATCTATTTTACAACAAATAATAAAGAATTTTATTTATTTATTTATTAAAATTGGCGTTGACCATGTGCTTGTGTTATTAGCTACGTTGACTACGTAAACGTTGTCCGGTTTGGGTCACGAGCAATGTGGAAACCTTCACGGACAACACGTAAGCATTTGTACGAAATAAAAAATGAAAGGTTACGCAATTAACGGTATGTCAATATATAACAATGCACTAACTCTCTGTTTATAGAGCTAAAAGGAAGTAAGATATATATTTGTTTTTAACTTCTGAGGCGTATCGTCATCACGACCTACTAATAGATCAAACCCGTGATCCAAATCTGGAATGATGCCGGCAAATAAGAATGGTTACTTACTTTGATGTACAAGTACTGATGTTTCAAATTTCAAGAAAAGAAAATAAAATCACTTCTAAAATAAGCCAATATATAAAGTTTACTTATGAATTTCGCTCAATAATAAAAATCCAACAATCCACGTGCTCACAATGTTTTCTACCGAAGCACAACAAAATTCAATATGGCGATTGCTAGATGGCAACATTTTAAAATCTTGGGGCCTCAACAGATAAAAAAATAAAAAAGTCATAGAAGAAAAATGTGAGCATCACCGATACCATTGAAATGTTAATTATTTATCTTATAAAAATACATATTAACCACTCTGCACTGGCTCTTTCATATTGACGAGCATCAGTTGCAATTTATTTATATCGTTAAATTTTTAATTCATTACATTAAAGTATACCAAAGAAGAGTGTCCAAAAAGAAATGGGACATACCTCATAAGATGATGGATATTGACCGTTCTTTACTGTCTGATGTAGTAAAATTTGTCCTTAGAATAGTTATTATAAATTTGCTTTTTTATTTATCTTACCAAAAAAAATTATAAGCTTAGAGGTAGAAATGTGTATTCAGAATGGTGTAGAAATTATACAATTTCAGGTAACGAGACAGTTTAGATATCTTATTATTATAGTATGAAAATCTTAACAGTCATTCTTATTCGGGTCCCTCACATTCGCAAATTCGCATTTACATATATAAAAACCCACAAACATGGTTTTTATAAATGTTTTTTCCTTCAGATTACAATTAAAACGGAATGTTCCCTGCAAACATTCAAAACATGTTATTTCAAACATGTAGAAAAAAATAAATACGTGTTGGAAGAGTAGTTATAGTCACTATAGTGTAGAGGGCCAAAATATCTTTGATCTGCAATTATTGCAGATATTTGGCGTAATTGTCGTGTTGGTACTAATATACATACGAATGATAGCCAATGGGCAAAGTTTGTGTGCACGTACGAACAATCCCGGAATAGGTAAGCCCAATTTCATGGCTATGGCAGAATAATATTTGAGAAATAATTCATAATGAGAATTATTCTATTTCAATTATTTCAAATAAAAGTGAATTTTATTCAAGGCACTGAAAAAAATAATTTATTATGACCCAAGGCCATTTGATATTCCCAAAAAAATTATATAATATGGCAATAGTATATTGCCATATAACATGCACTATTGGCATATTATATAAAACATTTTAATTTTGTTTATTTTATGTAACACCACTAGGATATTAAAAATACTTTTTTAGGAAGTTAACGTTAGTAATAAGTATTATAGAGGAAATAATAAAAATAATAAAAAAGTATAAATGTAACTTTTTATAAATCCGTAATAAAAAGCGGTTTGTGAAAGATGTTCATTTTTGTTGTTTAATTTAGATTTTCTTGGTTTTTTATCAATTACAGTATCTAAAAATTTTCAATATGTTTTAGCTTGACTGAAATCCTGCCAAAATATATAATAAACTTAATTTCATATTTATAGCAGAATTGCAATTGAATTAGTAGCAAAAAATAGAACTTAGCAAACTACTGCACACTGCACAGGGCCACACCAATGATTTTAGCGGCAATTAGCGAACATGGACGATCATTTGTTGGTTCTTGCCTTCTTGGCTCAACGCTGTCGATTGTGAAGAGGGGCCTGTAATCACTGCGGCACCGACAATCATTTTTGATGCATCAGGAGCCAACACTGTTGAATGTCGATTGTGATGACGGGCCATTATCATTCACCCAGCCCTTTCCTAAATAAATAATAATAATTAGTCTATTAGTCCAGTCAAACGTAGCACATATTCAGTTATGGAATAATATTTTCTTATATGTGGTAGCCGAACACGATTCAGCAAGAATTGGGTCAGCTTACACCGGGGAAGTACCACAACCCCACGAAAGACCGGCGTGAAATAGCATAGTGCTGTGTTTTGTTCGGTGTGTGGGGAGCGGAGGCCCATATCCTTTTCCTTACTCTTCCAAGTCCTTTCCTTTATTTCTCTTGTCAGTTCATTTGTAGGCAATCCATTTCCTCTCCAAATGCTAGGACGATGGTAGCGCTTACCATCAGACGATGCACCAGCTCCATTGCCGACGATGACATAAAAAAAATTAATACCTAATACCTACCCTAATCCCAAAACCCTTCCTACTAATATTATAAACGCGAAAGTTTGTAAATATGGAATGATGTATTGAACCGATTGCTATGGAATTTGGTACGAAGATAGCTGGACAACTGGAATAGCACATAGGCAGCATTTTATTCCAATATTCCTGCGGGATACAGATTTACGCGCGTTGCGCAGCTAGATAATAGTTATTTTCTACCGACTTCAGAGAGGAGGTACTCTATTCGATAATTTTTTTTGTGTATGTTAGAACCTCGAGGTTTTTTTTTTCGGGGGTAGATGGTTAAAAAGAGCACACGTTTTTGTAAAGTCTTAAAAGTTTAAATTAATTATTTATTTTGATTTTCATATTTAAACTTGTGTTATGCAAGCTTAAAAGTTTGTACATACCAGTATAAATATCCTTTATAATATAACATCACTTTTAAACAACTGTATCAAAAAATTCTCAAATACAAAATATGGATGACATTAAACAGACATTAGCACAGATGTCTCAAATGTTCAGGGACAAAATGGAAGATTTTCAACGTCAGTTAGATATGTCCTCACAAAAT
>NC_052121.1:4787311-4789737 GCF_012273895.1 Zerene cesonia | reverse complement strand
ACCTCGGAACTTTCGATTCGATTTTAACATTCTTGATGTTTCTCTTGAAAACTGGTGCCTTCGGTGTGGTCCCATTTGTTTGTCATTGTTCTTGTTATGATAATTAAGGGTTTGGTTATTTAGTAAAAGTATTAAGAGAGATATATCTCTTATATGTCATACTGCCTCTTAGAAAATAAGCAAAGTACATAATTTTGTAGTCCACACGAGCGAACAGCTAATCTATACCATAATATCATAGAGCTGAAAAGTTTATATGTTTGTTTGAACGCTCTAATCTCAAGAACTACTGGTTAAAAAAATATAAAAAAAAACAATGTAATCAACCATACCTCACATACTCTTAAATTACTATATGCAACTTAATAACTATATGCAAGGAAACTGTTTAATCCTAGTCAGGATAGAAAGATAAACTCATGAAATTATTGCATTGTCACTGATCCTTGATAAGTTTGAAATGGTTCAAAATCTGAGTATAGAGACAGTTACATACTAACAAAAAGGTGAAGCTAAAAAAAAGCATATTTAATTACTAAGAAGTCATCATTTATTACATCTTTTAAAAACCAAAAGAGTTATACTATTAATAAATGAACAAATGCACTTTTTATTTAGTGAACCACAATTCTTTTTTTATTTGAATGCTGGTACATCCCATATGATCCCCTTTAAATCCCGGATCTAGTTCTGACAATTAACAGTTTAGTTTTTTCTACACTAATATCATAAAGAGGAAAAATTTGTATTTTTGTTTGTAATGGATTAACTCAAGAACCATTGGAGCAATTTCAAAAATTCTTTCACCATTAGAAAGCTGCAACTTCACCAAGTGACAGGCTATATATGTAGCATGAGCGAACAGCTAGTGTTAAATATAGTTAATTACTAGCTGCACCCGGCAAATGCTGTTCTGCCTTACTCTTATCGTTTAGTGGTATGAAAAATAGATGTTAGCCAATTCTCAGACCTACCCAATATGCTTACCAAATTTCAGAGGAATCGGTCAAGACGTTTGGGAGGAGTATAGAGACTAACATTGTGACACGAGAATTTTATATATAAGATATTTAATCAAAAAGTAAATATAACTTTGATCTATATTTGATTTTATATATTGGATTTTTATTAAAACAATTTTTGAAAAACAAAAATAATATTTAAAAATCATTGAATTTTGACTTTGAGGCTATTTGAGGCTATCACCTCAAAATTATATTCTATAATAATGCCTTTAAAATTAGGCAGGATTAAAATAATAAGCAATGAATCCAATCACCAAATACATAATAGCATAATAAAACTTACAAGGGTGAATTGAGAAAGAAAGCAAACACAAAGGATGTTTTAAAGTATTTAATTATGTACATTCCTTAGATTTTAAACATTTTTCTATAGGAGTTTTAAATGGTACTTCAAGGAATGTTGTGCAATATTTCCTAGTAGTTGTTTCATAGTTTGAGGGATGACTATTTTAATTAATAATAAATAATACTAAATAATAGAAATTTCTGCAATTTTGCATGAAGTATTGGAGAATGTTAACAGTGCTAGGTTTTGCCTAAAATGTTTAGACAATCTTCTAATCTCAATGATGAATCAATTAAAAACAGTGTTACAAATCATTCTATTGAACAGAAATAAATTTACATAAACTTACATAGATACTGTGGATTTAAGATATAAAAAACGATTTAAACTGCATCAACAGGATCGGCTTCATCGTCTGAGCTGACCTCATCTCCAAACTCAATGTCTTCATCCAAACCGTCGACTGAATACACAACTGTCTCATTGATACGTACAGTTTCTGGGAATTCACCATACGTTTTAAGATTCCTTGCCTCATCAGGTGTATATTTTAAGATTACGTCAGCCTTGGCATCTTGGTAATCTCGTAAACCAATTAATATGATATCGCCTTGATTTATCCATACCTTTTTTCTAAGTTTTCCTCTGATGTGGCAAAGACGTTTTATGCCATCAAAGCACATGGCCTCCAAGCGGCCATTACCGAGCATCTTTGTGACTTGGGCGTACTCCTGACCGTCTTCTTTGAATACTAACTCACGTTTTTCTGTTTCGTTTTCATTTTTACCCCTCCTCCTGTTTTTACCTCCTTTTCCTTTGTTTTTCGGCATATTTATATAATCTTGAGTACAAACATATACAATTAGAAACTATGAAAATCTTTATAAATTTGCTATGTTGACGGCCTTATGACTTATGTCAGTTTGCAGTCTGTGGACCGTCACCGTGTTACAGCCATTGCAACAGATCCACAGATTGATAAAAATTATAGCCCGCAGACAAAATAAAATGATATATAAATAAAAAAAGGTGTGTGTGCGATTCATATACGATAGAAGTGAAACTTCAGTAAATCGACAAAAGAATGAGATGAATATATATAAAATATAAAATAG
>NC_052121.1:4714342-4786311 GCF_012273895.1 Zerene cesonia | reverse complement strand
TGTCTCTTACCTGTCGTTTTTCCGTTGCATCAGGTTTGAAATCACAACGATTCTAAAGAAGTTTCACTTCAAAAAGTGTTAGTATTTAGTGTTCCCTACACTGTTTGTAAATATTTTAGGAAACGATAGAATGTACATTAGGTTGTTTTTAAATGCCCTATAGGTACATGTCTTATTTTGACATGAGATGTCAAGCAGTATTTGCCACCACGTTAAAGACGATAGAGAAATATACGTAGATGGACAATAGGAGTCAATATGGGTAGACATAGGGTAGACGAATCCTTAGCGTATGCCGTATACACTATACAGTAAGAGATCTGATCATTGACAAATGACATCAAACAAGAAGTGACGTATGACGTGTAGTTTTGAAAACGTATTTTAAACTTTCTCAAACTGGTTAGTGTTGGTAGTAATGGTAATTTCTATATATTGTGTGTTTCATTTTTGTGTTGTAGATATCTGCGCTTGACGGATACTTTTGAGCCTCTTATAAATCTCAGATGTAAAACTATCCACAACGTGACATTGGCAAAATTGTGGCAACACAGCACTGCCATTCATAAAATAAAATTGAATTGAATTGAATTGAACTTTCTCAAACTTTGGTCAGTCATTATAAAAGTGAGAGTAAAATAATACTTTATTATATTTTTGAATAAATTATCAATATATATATATATATATCCATCATTATTAACAGGAAGAAGTTGTTACTTGCAGTATGTATTAAGTTTCTACTTACAGATGTAGGGTTATGTTTGGGTGGTTTCATCAACTGCGGCTTTTACGTTTAAAGCAATACTTTATCACCTCACGCTAAATATTATTATCTTCTCAATATTTTGGAAGTTATTGTTTTGTATCAATAAAAATTATGAGCCACGGTAACTTGTGTGCCATTGATGGCCAACAACATCTAGTGTTCAAAAGTTATGTTTAGACTTCCTTAATAGTGAATATTAGGATTATCGCAAAATATAAACAGAAGGATCAAGGATATGTATAGCGTAGGCCTTCTTGTTTTGGATCTCCAGTCCAATATATTTGTGAAAAGCAATATCCAATATCCAATATTGTTGTAAGCTGAATCCTTATAACTCTTTAATATTTGTGGAGTTCAATGAAAGAGTGGTTCTATACCAAATCAGCCTCATGCCATAAAATCCCCTTGGTTAGAAAAATCTTTGAGTCTACTTAATTGCCGCTTTAAGACTTCGTTCTCGAATATTCCATCCAATAAATTTGCTTTTCTAAGGGGTAAGTCCCCTATATCCAATTGTCCAAGTTGTGATGTTGTATTTAATCTGAATTCTGGCGACATTATCGCATTGCGATGTAGCCATTAATAAAAAAATAAAAAAACGATATCAAGACGCAACGCAAATGAATATGCTATTTCCTGCTAATACATATATATTTTTAACCGACTTCCAAAAACGAGAAGGGACAGGACAGCACATTCTATGTTCGTCTGTAAATCGTTTTTTTGTGTATGTGAAACTATATTCTCGGCCATTGATTTAAGAGATTTAAGAAATTTGTGTATAGATCATAAGATTACGAGTATACTCCGAATTATCATTAAATCAGGATCTGATGATGGAATCTCAGGGTAATCGAGGAAAAACCAATTTCGCAGTTAAATAGAAAAAAATTTGATCCATGTCCCAATTTTCGGTTAAGCTTAAGCGATGCTTTAGGTAAAATGTATCATTCTGGTATCATTGAAATGATCTGATGATGCAATTAGGAGATGGAAAATGAAATTCCACGGAGCAAAGACACGAAATTTAAGTGGATTGACAATAATATCCTCTAATAAACCATGTATTATAATCCATCGTAACATTACTGCAGCCACCAGGTTTGGCTTCCAGTGTGGGAACTTTTCAACGGTGGACGGTAAAGACATTTTGTAAATTAATTTATTCATTAAATCTTCTTAATTCTCTCAGGACGTGGCTGCTGCATCCTGGGTTGGCTTCCAGAGAATAACCTTCTTGATACTGAACAGCCACGGCTTGATGTTTTGTATTTGCTATAATTTCATCCTAATAACGTCTAGATAGATTGTCATTCTGCAAACGCTATTGGTCTATACAATAAAATGGTATCACAAAAATAACTGCCGAGTGGTTTTTACGCGCTTATAAAGAGAGGAATAGACAATCATACAAACAAAAAAAAAATACTAACCATTGATTCGGGGTCTCTAAAACATCTATTGAGCTTGCATAGTAATTACTCTTTTAAAGACGTATTTAATTCACAGATGGTCTGGTTACTGTTTTATTATACATATAATGCATATTTTGCTGTAAATGCCCGAACTACTATTAATCCTCAGATTTCCAAAGAACAACTTTTTATGGTGATAGTCCTAACAGTTCTGTGATCATTGTGCAATTTACTGACCTTATATTATCTCCAACGTTGACTCTTGAAAATACTGCAAGAAAAGACCGATCGCTTAGCCCACATGCAATGTAGTGATCATGAATATACCAAAGCAGGCATTGGATGGAGCAGGAATCGGGAAAAACGGAAACGTGGCCGTCCAAAGCTGATTTGGTGTTGGAATCTAAGCTCTGTCAAATAAAGGAGCTTTATCGCAAATTTTTACGTTATAATGTGACCGATTGAGTAACGCTATGTGCCGCTTCCAGGTGGGCCCGTAGCATTTTGCCAACTAATCTCTCTATAGACACATAACTGCGTCTGAAAGGCGTTTTAAAATAAATTGATAGATGCCGTTATGGATCACGATCTGATGATTTAGCTAGGATAAGCTTCTCAGGAGATTTTAATTCATTAACTAGAAAATTTTATAGTGAAGTTGAACTACAGTTTTTTTGTGTAACTTTTAGGTGAGTGTTGAATTTAGTAGCATTTTATTATGTACGAATGTAATTTTTTCAATGTTTTATATGCAGTATTCTTTAATTTTTAAATTTTACTTTAATTTTTGTTGCAATATTATATCGACTTATACTTTTCAACCTAATTTGGAAAAATAAGGAACAATTCAATCCTATATTATTATTTTTTTTTTACCTTAGAACTTACTACTGAGTGAACCGATTTTGACGATTATTTGGTTAATGCCTTCCGTGTGGTATCATTTAAATTTAGTCTATTTCTGAATCTGATAATTAAAAGGCGGTTTTTTTGGTTGAAAAGAATGTTATTATGTATTTCTTTTTTGTGATGTTTTTAATGCATTTAAATTCTGTGAAAAAAAAGTGCATCGGACTTTTAAGATAATCAGTAACTTCTTTTTGCAATAACAAAAATTATAGTTTATTCGAAACCGGCATCGTCCATTTTTAAACTAAAGCTGTCACACATCCGTATCGTTAAACAGCAGAACGTAATGAAGCATATAATAAGGTGTTAAAGGTTTTCAGGTAGATGTATAGTTTGGCTGCAGCGTGGTAAATGTGCAGTCGGATCGGCGTCAAGGGGCGAGCGTGGGTGGATTGCAGGGGTGAGGCCAGACGGCGAATGAACTGCAGAAAGGGTTAATGCTCGTTTCCCCTGCAACGTGGCCTGCGCTCGCCCACCTAAGTGTCACGCTGGTGAATATGTGCGTCACCTTATGATTGTTATTAGGCAAACATTTAATTAACTCGAATAATATCAATTACTTTCCTATCATTTTTAGGAAGCGATGTATCTTTTATATTAGTAGGTTTTTAGCCCTACTAATATCAGTTTGTGTAGATTTCTAAGTCAGAATGTATATAAAACTTATATAAGCACCTAAAGTAGGAGTAGGTTTGAAAAATATTCAATAAAAATTACCAAATCGGTCTGCCATTAGGTTCTTATTTAATTATTTATTTTATTTCACGTATGAAATAAATGTTTAGTAAAACATACCAAACATACATAAAAAGCAGAGACGGCTTAGTGGTGAGGACCTGGGACTCAAAAAACGATGAGTCGGGGTTTCGACACTTGGTAAGTGTATGGAAAATAAATTGATTACCCAACGTATCTGTGATGGATTATGGCCTGAACCCTCAGTGGGGACATATATGACTGATGATGGTGATGATAATTATGAAACATGCTGTAGAGTTGTATTCAAATAAAAAAAATAATAATAATTCAATAAATCTCATAATATTCTTGCCTGTATCTGTATATCATTTTTATTTACGTTATTATTGTACCTAAAAAAAACAACTACACTCTTAACAACTACAAAAAAAAATTCACAATATCTTTTCAAATAGTTATTTTGTTATAATTATTAAATTTTTGTCGAGATTATCCCATTATTATTTGTAAAGTTTAAAACTATATGAGAAAATGATGATATGAAGTAATACTATGCTAATCATTGTTGCTAATAAAAACTGGTAGGGACATCGAATTAGCGACCATTTAATTACCCGTTATAATGTTATTCATTAAGGGAATAAGTATTTAAATATGTTAATGAATTATAATGTCACCTTCGAATAATTTACGCGCGGATGGAGTTGCGGGAAACAGTACTCAGGTACTTTATAAATTTGGAAATTGAAATATAAATGTGAAAGAACTTTGTCTGTCCTTTCTTCATCCCTAAACCCATGAACTGATTTGGATAAAATTCGGTGCAAAGATAGTTTGAAACCCGTGAAAGAACATAGGAAAGATTGTCCTGAAAATCGGAACGGACTCTATGTCTATCTTTTCCTTTGACTACGCATGTAGAGCCACGTTAAAGCGGAAAGCTAGTCTTTATGATTTTATGATATCCTCTTTACGTAATTTAATTTTCCATGTGGAGAATAGGAAATCTCAGTGTTCAATTATGCAGACAAGCTTTATATGAAAATGACTAAACAGAACAGCAACGAAGTTTTCAGAACCGCTACTAGATGGCGGTAGAGGTCATGAAGACTGTTATATTCTTTATTTGTTTCTTGGTAATACAACAGCTTTACATGTTAACTATATTACAACAATATGTTTAATTATATTATCAAGACAGATTATTAACAATACATTTATAAAAAGAAATACTAACAATTACTTTATAATCCTGCTTGCTTGTGTGTGCGTGTGTGTGTGTATGTGTGTTTGTGTATATGTGCTATTACTTCAAATAACCATTTATTGTAGATATTTCATTTGCAAAGAGTTTTTAAGAAAATAGGAAAATATCAGCACTTGCATATTCTGAGTTGCATATTTGCATAATACGTCTTAACACACTATTTCGGGCGTAATTAGTGTTAACTTTAGGGATGGAAAATATATTAGTTTGACGTGTACGGAAACTAGGTACATTCAAATGCATAGATACGAGTAACTCTGGGCAGTCAATGTGGTTATTCCATAACGCGTGAAGTAACATTAAATCACTTCGCCTACGTCGTTTTTTTAGTGGTTCTATTTAGTAGCAAACACAAGCTTTATCGTAATCGTTAAAATGAACGAATTTTGTAAAACATAAAAACTTGAGAATTTTTTTTTGAATTGATTCGATTCTATCTATATAAACCGCATAGCAAGGAAATCAAATACTCGACGCATAAATAATCGAGAATGCACCGTATTATATAGTATACTATAGTACTATAGACTAAAGAGTTTTAATACACTTAAAATTATCAAAATCTTTACATAAATGCTTTATCAAACCGAGTAGTTTATAAGCCTTATTAACAATTATATCAATATGTTCAAACATAACCAACTTAGAATCTAGCGACACGCCTGGGTCGCGTACACAAATTACTTCAACTTAATTGGAAATTACACAAACTTAATTGGAATTTTTTTCCTACTAAATGTGATTTTTTGGCATTTGTTAACATTTATACTTATAAGATTTGTAAAGTAATATATCGCCAGTCTAGGTTCACAGTTAGGTCAGGTTATCAGTTAGGTAACTTTGAATAAAGGTGACAGTCTTCGAGAGAATTAATTCCTATTGTAAATAACAATGTGCTATTCAACAAGCAACCCTTTGCTTTGATTGTGTTTTAAGAATATAGAAAAAAAAAATTACGCTACTTATTACAACTTGTTCTAAGAGTATCTTTCTGTATTTTACCGGCAATCTGTATAATTTTGCCGGTAACATAATATATAGTACTAGCTGCGTCCCACGGTTTCACCCGCGTAAGTCTGTATCCCGTAGGAATATCGGCATAAAAAGCCTTTGTGTTATTCGAGTTGTCCAGCTATATACGCACCAATTTAATTGCAATCGGTTCAGCAGTTTTAGCGTGAAAGAGTAACAGTGTATCCATACATATATACCATCCATATTTTATAATATTATTGAATAGGATATACTGCTGTTATTATAAATACGAAAGTTTGCTTTTGTGTCTGGAAATAGTTGTGAGTGACAGGCTACTTTATACACACACAACACAACGAAAAACATCTCATCTATGATAATTTCCATAATTAGGCAGGCGAAGCCGCCGAAGAAAAGTAAGAAATTGGAATGTTTATAATATAATTGAATACCCATTTCTCGTGGTCACTGCATCACGTGTGATTCGTTGGACCGGTTTCGCTAATTATTTTTTGTTATGTTTATTATTATCAGTAGAAGATCTCAACAATGAATACCTACCTAGCTTTAGAATTTTTATCATAATTACCTATAGAAATATAAAAAAAAGATTTGAAAGAATATATTTAAAAAATCGGCAATAAATATAATTTTTGCATTCGACTGTATGAAAAAATCGATTGTAAATGTAAAATAAATAAAGCGAAAGTAACTCTTTCTGTCTCCCATTTTGTCTCTTCTTCGCCTAAACTACGGAAACGATTTGGAGCTAGCAACACAGCTTGAGATCTGTGAAAGGATATGGTTTATCCCGGAAATACTACGGGAACGCAACTATATAGGTTTCCTTTGTCTACGCAGGGGAAGCCAAGTGTAAAAGCTAGTTTCAAAAATAGATAGTAGCGTTACAAAATATTGAAGTTCAATTATTCTTTTCGCTGCATTACAATTTACATTTTAATCAAGGAAAGGTATTTTACAATACAGCTATTTAATTTAACAGCAAGAGCTAATTTTAAAAGTATGGATTCACAAATATTCTATTATTTTAGGCAATAGTAAACCTGACATTAGATTAGTGGCCTTTAATTTGTAAAGGTGGATACTTTAGGATAATTTTATAATTAAATGATAAAAACAACCTTTTAATATTTATTGATCATTTAAAAGTTGAGTATTACCGCCAACAATATAACAACAACAATATATTTGTAGTTTGTTGGCAGAGTCGAAGAAATTACTCATATTTTAATACACTAGGTACTTATACCTGTGTATTTTTATATATTTGCAACGTTTTTACACAAAAACCACTAGACCGATTTCAAATTCTTTCACCATAAGAAAGCTGCAATTTCAATGAATGCTATAGGCAAAATATTGTGTTACGGTCGAAGCCGGGGTGAATAGCTAGAAATTAAAAAAAAAATTATTAGCAAAAATAGCATATTCTTTTAGAAAAAATGTGTTGTCCGCAGCATTTCTGAACAATACAATAGATACCTATCAAATTAAGTTACGTTATATCGTTCGATTATATATTTATCGATCGTAAAAATTAAGAATCTGTTAGGATGTCGTTTTACATAATACATAATGTTAATTAAAGCCAATATTAAATCGATGGGAGTCCCGGATAGATTATAATATATAGGCTGTTTAATAAGATGAAAATTTTCAATAATCGGAGCAGAACGTTGTTACTTTTAGCTAATGTTTAATCGAAATATATTTCTTTAGTAATACAATATACTTAGGCCCATTCTTTAGTAACGAGATCAGGGTACTAGGTAACAGAGAATGCGCGTGCGCGGGTAAAGTTCAAGGTCGAGGGCTCTGAAAGATTTTCAAGGAGATCAACGGCCTAGGCTCCCATTTGTGGGAGTTGCTTTAGGACAATTTGGGACGCGTGACCTTCACCGTGTTGATTGAACAGCGGGCACGTGTATGGGCCGCGTAGGCGTTCGCGTTATTGAACTGAATCCTGTGTTATAGCACCAAATATCATATGTCATCAGAGTGCTTTCTTTTCTTGTTTATTAAGGTATAAACTTACCTTTTGTCTATTATCTGCTATAAGTTGTTTACATGGAAGAATGTTTCATAAGTACTTGTTAGCATGATAACTTTCCTATTGATGCTATACTAGTTCATATTTGGTGTTTGTACATTAAAATAAAATACTCACATGTGAACTAAATACTTGTGTGGTTATTTATTTTATCAACAAATCATTAAATTAACTTCCGTAACAAGAAGGTGCACTCATGATGTGCTAGTATTTTTCAGCTTATAAGATTTGAAAAAGTTTAAGATAAATGAGAATATGCTATAAACTTACACATGGTTTCATGTGTTCAAAGTTCTAGAAGTTTTATAAAGCTCTGAGAAACATAATTTCCAATTTAAATCTATACATGAACAGCATCATAACATTGAGTTCCATTCTACTCAGCTATTAGAATAATGAGAAATATGTGACCGTATGAAGTTTATCAACAAACATAAACAAAACATCAGCAGTTGTATCGGTGTCCCCAAATATGGAGTAGTTTTTATTGTACACGTATAGCTGGTTAAATTTAATTAAAATAACGTCGATATTAGTAGAGCGAGGGGCAGTGCGGAGTGCGAGAGCGGTGACGGTCACGGTCGAGGACATGGCCTTGACACAGACGCTCAGCTCAGCTTGTGTGCCCACTGCTGCTATCTACGCCGTGGAAAAATAATAATATCATTCAATTGCGTATTTGCACGCGTGTGTACGCATGCTGTTTCTACTTTAGAATAGCAATTTTTAACAGTTTCCACGAGGCTTTTACAACAACGCATTATTTTGTGTTACGTAGCTGATATTACAGATAGGTAATAATAGACCCTTGCTAAGTAGTGTAGAACATACACAAGTAAATAAAGTTGTGTGTGTATAATTGTAATACTTATTTTTGTTTCACTTTAGTTAGTAGTAGTTCATGAATATTATATAATTAGTCATTATTACTATTTATACTTATGTATCACTACTTGTAGCTTTCAGGGGAGTGCAGAAATTATAGTAATCTATCTTCTTCTAATATATATATAACTCAAAGGTGACTCACTGACTGACATATTGATCTATCAACGCGCAGCCCAAACCACTGGACCGATCGGGCTGAAATTTGTCATGCAGATAGATGTTACGACGTAGGCATCCGCTAAGAAAGGATTTAAGATATAAATTAAGTGTCACGTTGTTTGCCTGCGATGGACTCCTAAACAACTCAACCGAATTAAATCAAATTTGCAAACGATTTGCAGTTTGATCCAACTTAAAATATAGGTTTATATTATTTCAATTACGATAAATGCCCGGGCGGAGCCAGGGCAAGATGAAGATAAATCAATTGCATTCAATTCTTATTCTTAGTTAAATAACTAGTCGTAAATGTTGTCCACAAAAGTTTGTTTATCGTGACAATTGAATCAGGTACCTTTGCGTTTATTATAACGAAGCCTCTTCAAATAAAGGATAATTTTTTATGTATTCACTAATTATAAATCATGAGATAGCTGATAGTAAATTAATACCGCTACCCTATGTCTTGATCCTAAGAGTGAAGGTATGTGTTGCCCCTCTTAAATATATTTATGGAGAAAAATACGAGCGTATACGTAATACGTATGTATAATGTAACTGAATATGATTTGATCAGAAATTACTTGAGTGAGAGTCAATTTCATTTGTTTTTGTTTTGCGAAACTTTTAATTAATTGGTATTGAAATACAAATTAAAGCCTTTGTTCATGTAGTGAGAGAATTTTTTCGGATAATCATTTTTGTTTTAAGTTACTTTTTATAACATTAGTAGACCAGTAGAAGTTGCCTCTCATGCATTTTAGATCAGGTCGCATCGCATCAAAGATACGTCAATGTTGAAACAAACACACTAACCATTATTTTAATAAAATTATGTTTTTGCATATAAGGTCATATATATAACGGTTATATATTTTCGCATTTTAGCATTTATGAGATTAATATGATCTTCAAGGTTCATAAATGAACTCGTATGTTCTTTTTAAATTGTCTCATGAATACAATCATAATTGTAATGGAAATCTTTGCGGCACTCAATATCACTCTGTCATATAACACTGTTTTATTTTACAACAAAAAACAGTATGGAAAAATCTGACGGAACTGTCTTCATTTACGGAGCTTAGTAAAGCATAGATGTTTTTTTACCAATTCATACATATCATTAAATATTCTGGATTTCTCTCTTTCTGTCTAAGAACGCAATTACGGCTAAAGTGACGAGTAAATAACATTAAAAATATAAATTATGAAAAAGGATGACTGTTTTTTAGAGGTTACACATTAAATTATTTTAAGAAATAAAAGTTAAAATCGTTGCAAGTCTATTCACTCAACTTATTTATGAATAGTATCACCCAGTTTAAGGCTATTACTCGATAAAGTATACAGTATAACCTATAAAATTTCATGTATACAACTTTCCAAAAGCGGAATTCGCTAACTGGCTCATTGTGTCGAGTGCGCTACTGGGTAATTCTTTTCATTAGTTAAACGACTCATCAAGGATCGAGATTGCGAATGTAAAAAGTTCGCGTCGGACGGATACGGGTTCCCGAAGGACTGTGAGGGGGCACGAGGGTCACGGGGCGAGGGGGGGCCGGGAGTGCATCGGGACGTTGACTGTCTGGCTTCTGCTTGCGTTATCTGCAGTTGCCCTTTCGTGCGATGCACCGTAACCCTCCATACACCCCCACTGGCAAGGGGTATCAGACTACTGCATCCCCGACCGTTCTAGAAATTGCTATTGACCTGAAATTAGGACGTGAATTTCGAAACAGTTTGCCAATTTTGTCTGGAAGTTGATTTTGATCGTCGGGGCATGAAAACTGAATTGCTTTATTTTTAATGTTGAATAGTTAAACTGATTTTTTTTGTAAGTATATATAAAGTTATATAGATGCATCAAATATGGTTTTATATACATTTGGGTTATTTTGAAATTTATTATAAAGTATTAACTAATTACGTAGAATAATACTTCAGTACGTTCATAAAAATGGATCAGCAGAAAAAAATAATGTTTAGAATATTTCTGTTTTCCTTTTCATTATTATTTGGTTAACTTTCTTTTCCGTTAGGAGTTAGGAGATATCCTTCAAGTAATGAGGTGTTCATTTTCATGACTATTATAGATTAAGAAATTGAATACTTTTAAGTCGATTTATTTATTACAGTACGACACTATTAGCTGTTGTGTGTTAGAAAAGTTGGAATAAATGTCTGAACAAAAAGATTACCTCTGTCTTACAATACCTTGAATGGACTGTGGTCTTACCATAGCATACCCAAAGATGTATTGTGGCTTCTTCTATTTGTTTAGATTTACCTCTGAATTATTGATTAAATAAACGTTACTATAATATAATGTTTAATAAACAGTATCTTTAATAACCCGAATTTTTTTATAAATCTTAAAACACTAAAACAGTAAACCCTAATATGTACCTTCGTAGTACGTGCATTACTTTGCAGATGACCTTTTTGATTGTAATGACGTTGCTAATAATCTCATAATCAACATCAAAGAGGAATTAGCTTTGTACGATTGTTAAAATTGAAGGTCATTGTTCAATGTCGTTAAAAGATAACATCCTTGAAATATTGCAAAATTTTCGTAATTATTATAAAACATATAGTTTTACGTATATATTTATGAGGTAGAGAGATAAAACATATAAGCTATATTAGGCTAGGCAAAGCTGTAATTGTTAAAATTTTATTTGTTTCTTCAAACTTAACAGTAAGTGCATTTTTATGCATTAACCATTATATTCGCTCGAAAGAGGCGCATGTTCGTCGTCCACGTCGGATTAAATAATAATTACGAAAAATCGAGATTACAATCCGTTATAAAGACTTCAATATTTAATTTAATTTTAGTATTCGTTTTTGTAAAATTAAAATAAAACGCTACTATTATCCGAAATTTATGTCGATTGGTTGATATAATTACGTAGGTATACTGCAATATAACATGTATAATGCTATGTTCAATATTTATAATATTGATAAATAACGTTGTTTTCAAAGTGAAAGCGTTGATAGCGATAAATAAATTATAACTTAAGCCTTGAACTCCAAGTGTAAGGACCTTCGCAATGTCAGCTATTGTTTCATTAAAGTTTACGAGCTTTAACTATGGCATTATAGTTATCGCATTATGATATAAATTGAAGTAATACTGTATTATAATAACAAGAGAAATAAAAGAATAAAAATGTTACTGAGTTATGTTTGAAAGTTGGTTTATCGTGAAGAATTTATATTAACATTCTGTTTTATAATATAATTAACAATCTCTACATTTTACCACTCTCATTATTCATTTATGAATATTGAACGTTTTGTTGACTGCATTCATGAATTATATTTATAGAATAACATTAAAATGTTAGTTGTATTTAAGAACCGCAAATTTTTTGACAGATTTTATACTCCTTTTTTGTGCAATTGTTATAGCGATTTGTTTTCTACAGAACCTATTTAGTCATTTAGTATGAGGAAAAGTTTCTTGTACACATTTCACCAAATAAATGGTTAAAGGCTCTTTTGGGCAAATCGACCTTGAGCGGGTGTCCTCGGGCCGTGTCAACGACAGCCAAGCTCGGCGCGTGCTGAATACCGCACCCCCCTCATTCGTTTCCCTCATACCCCTGGATGTTTCTGTAAAAATTTAACTGCCTGCTTTAATTAAAACTTTTGTTTCTCTTCTTCAAAACTTAAGACTTGAAATTGTTTTATTTGTAGTATAATAAAATGTTCCATATTCATACTTTTTTATAAATGTGTGGTACGTCCATTTGTTTCTTGGGAAGATAATGATTTTGTTGAGCTTAAATATATGGGTTGCACATTGTGAGTAAATATAAAATTTCTTTTTACTATGGACGATGGGGTATATATCTTTTTATTGCTAATGGATCTGTCCAAAGCGATTCGCACGTATATTGACTGTTGGTTCCTATCTTGTTGACGGTTATATGTTACTTAAGACTGTTCTGTAAATATACCATACAAAGGAGGGCGCGCGTATTCGACCAAAATAAAGATAAACAGACAATAATATACAGTAATGAAAAAGTCCTAGTTTCAAGATTTGTGAAAAACGATATAGTAAGTAGCAGGTATAACAGACAATAAAACAAATAAGTGTTTTGTTTGGCCTTTCAGTAAAATAATGTTTAAATAATTATCCACATAACATGTATAATTTTCTATAAAATAATGTATTGGAGTATTTCAATTTCAGGCGTATAAAATTTGGCAAAGTTATAACACAGGTTAACTGAAAACACCAATTTAGTGTTTATTCCTTTTTAAAATGTACTTACAACATTAGGTACATGTTATTAGTTCATTAATTCTAACTTATCGGCGCTAGCACTCTATCGCCAATAGCTAATACTTAAATGTCTTTTCTTTTTATTCAGACTCATAAACGCAATAGTTTTATTAGGCTTGTACAAATTATATTGTGTAGATATAGTAAGTCTGAGAATAGGATAGCTTTTTTTACATTCTTCAGTGACTCCGCTTGTCCTGATAAAATTATTTTTAAGTATATACGAGTAGGCTGTTCTCTTGGATTAATTAAGATATTTGTAACTTAAACTGGAGTACAAAGATTACATCTGCATCGTGCAACAATTTAAGGTCAACCTGAATGGTTTATTTACTCAGTTGCATCCAGTTAAAAGAGTTTAGTTGCAGGGCGCGGTGCGCGGGGGCAGCGGGGGTTTGAGGGCGACGACTGGCACCTAAAGTCCGACATTGAGATACCCTTGCAAGGGCATTCCACTTCTGCAGTCTTCAAGGCTTGCAGGGTCGAGACACTCTCGATCTATATTCTTGGTTCAAATGAATTCATACAATGAACTAGGTTTATTGTTAGCTATGAACAAAAGTTTCTCGTACATAAATGTAATATGTAGGTATTATAAAAATGTGAATTTCGTTGACTTCGGTCCGCAATGCATTGTTTATCGCTTAAGGTGCCTAAAGTAAAGATTTTTGATAAGTCTTGTGTATATAAAATGTTTAGTACACAAATGAACTTCCAGTGAAAACAATTACAACCCAATTAAATGTTATATCTTATATGTATATGCCATAGATAACGTTAACTTAATAACTTTTATCAGAAGCTTTCAAAGTTATAGTCTTATATAACGTGCCTATATGTGATAATACAACCCTCAAGCCTTTAACTTGATCTGAAAAATAATTTCATGATCATCATGATTCAAAATCATAAATTAAATCTCAATATTTATCAAATTTCATCATCTCATAATATTAATTAGATATTTTCACAATGAACTGAATGGCTTTTAAACTTTTATAATTATAAATTATATTTATACGGATCAAGCAAAGACTCACGCGTGGACTAAGTATATAAATCATATCATATTATAGTATTAAGTAGGCATTCAAAAGGATTTTTTTACGTTTATTTATATAACGTACACGTTAACGCTATGAAATGTCCACAATGGTTAAGTGGCGGGGCTGTTAAATTTTTAATAATAATATATATTTGTATCCAGGGGAAGAACTGCACGTCTAGCCAGTGAATATCGATCGGCGGAGGTCGCGACGGCGGCGACTGATGCAGGATGCGTTTACACCGTTTCCGTTGTCAAGATAATAATGTTTTTGTTATTCTTTTACGTGTAATATTATGTTATCTGTGCCTTTCAGTATATATCAAGAATCTCAGTAATATATTATATGACCATTATTATAAAATTTTAGTGGAAAAAGCTGATATTTTTTATATACTTTATTAACTGTAGTAGGTAATGAAGTTTACTTTCGTTATCAAGATTATAATTTCACAAATAAAATTTTTATCTTAAGCTCATGAATATTTAGGAGTCACAAGTTCAAGTTCACACGCAAAGGTTGATGTAGATTTGGTATAGAGGTTCATGGTTAATTATTTTAATTTATGTATGTAGGTCAAATGTTACGAAATAAGTAATAAAAGTTCTTGCGTGTTAGTGTTTTCATTATTTAGTACTAGAATACAAATTTTTTTAATAAAATGAAATATTAAGGAGACAGTAAATTTAAAAAGACCGAAACGACTTATAGTTCCACCAACAATGTTATTGAAAGGTAATAGAAAGAAATCTTTGAAAAGTAAAATAATAATAATGAAATCATCTAAATTTAGTTAAAGTGCTGTCTTTAAGTTCTTTAAATAGCTAATACAACGCTTGATCGTGTCGGTGCAAGTGCGTTCAGATGCATAAGATTGTATCTGTTGCGCATGCGGCCCAATGTAGAGACACCCTCGCTCGCCGTCCGCTTGCACTCCACGTGCCCTGCTGCCCTTCCCGTATCAACCGACTTTCACTCCCGAAATTCTAATAGATATACCTACATAAAAACTACCCATCGAATTCAAATCGAATTTCAGCGTTAGCTCTGCTGTTTCCTTTTTCTATGTATTCTACGTATGTATACCACATAATATAGCAAATAATGCAAGGCACTATTTTATTATTCAAATTTTTATTAAGAATAAAACGTTGTTTTTTACTACAATTTAATAGCTACGCTGATCCACTACTCTGCTAAATTATAACACTAGCATACCCGGCCACGCGTTCCTGTGGCTTATATTTATTGTTAATTATAAATTATTGGGATAATTAATCGAAGTAAAAACTATCCTATATCTTAAGTGGGACCAAATTACACATAAAATGCCAAATTTCATCAAAATCGGTTGAGTTGGTTAAGAGTTCATTGGGAACATACATAATGACACTGAAGTTTTATTTATTAAGATAATATTATTTTTATATATTAATTGTGAACAAAACGTATATGTATACAAAGGAATAACTTCATAGGTATTAATAGGACAGGAGAATATATTTCAGTTATTTACCTGACAAAACATTAAATTGCAAACAATAGAATGGTGGGATAAAGTTCATTGAGACCTGTCGCCGAAATAGATGTGAGCATTGGTCTCGACCGTGAGCCTTCAGTGGCAGTGACCTGATCACGCCCTCCGACTGCACGCCGCCTCAAACCACCCACCACCTACCCCCCTTTTAAACACTTAAAATATAGTTTAATACTTAAAGTACCAGTATTTTCGACGAGCGTCCCTAATTAAGCACATTCGTATTTTTGGAAAAATCTCTCAAATTGTTTTATAAGATGAAGGGATGGCAAATATTCTACCAATATTCATTATCTATGTTTAAAAACGCTACTACGTTTTTACATATTTTAAACATATATAAATTTAGTTCGCAGGATAGTTAAGAAATAATTGCTTTAAATCCTAATATTAATAGCAACTTTTAAATTATAAGTGTAAGTAGTGGAAGTTTGTTTTCACTTAGATGGAAGGACAATATGACAAATGTTTGGTCTTCATGGCTCCTTTCTTCTATTTACTTCAATGTGCGATATTCACTACTGCCTTTAATAATAATGGCGATAAATTTTAAAGTGATAATAAACGATCTCATCTTATAAGATAACCTACAAACATGACGTGATCATTTAAAAATAAATTCAGGGAATTAAAAAGTATCTGATTAAAAGATTTTGATAAATATAATATCGTGTACTATCTTGTTTAAATGTAAGTATTGTTTAAAATCCCATATCTTATGTCACGTCCCGATGCTGAGCTATCGTTTTGATGCTTATCAGTTCTTATCACTGAGCGTGCCTTAGTCCTCTCTAGGGATACTTACGTACACATGCGTATACAATTTACAGAAACAGATCGTATTTTACCATGTAATTAACATCTTATTGCTGTTTTATTTACGTCATTGTGTACCTTTGTACTTTTTTAAAAGCAAAAGGCTCTAATGGTTCTTTTAGATACATTTATTATTTATGTGTTTATAAAACTTTGCAATTTGAGTTCCTAAACATTTTAATTGCTAATCTATACATTACATAATGATATTACAACATACCAGCGGTCCACCCCGGCTTTACCCGTAGTACATATAGGTATCACTTTGAAGATGCAGCTTTGATGGTGAAAGAATTTTTTAAATCGATCCAGTTGTTTTTGTGTTAAAACATAACAAACACACGTACAAAAATGTTTCCTCTTTACAATATTAGTTTAGACAATAAAACTGACTATACAACATAAGATTTTGTTATATATATTATTATATTAATAATAGCATAATTTAATATCAACAAAACCTATTTAATTAATACGTGCGTTTAATATAAGGCCACTGTTTTAAGATCCGTTACTAACTTCTTGTAAGAATTACGGAAGGAATAAAAATGATGTGAAGGTTATTTATTACTGTGTACGCAAAATATTATAAGAAATGTTTTGTGCTGACATTGTTGTACATGATCAATGATATATAAAGTTTTACAAGGTTATACAATACAAATATTGCATTTTTTGCGAAAATCTAAAAAAAAACATATACCTAGGTCACGTCAAAATACTAATAATGTTTTTATTTTGAAAAGCAACACAAGTATTTTTACGTGTTTCATTAATACATAGTATGTGTACATATGTTTTCATTAAAAAACGTATGAAATTTTAATAAGATACCTGGAGCATTGCACTCAAGAGGTCAGACAGTAAGGTTAAAGTTGAGGTGGAACAGCGTTGCAGAAAACGTCGTCGAGGGCGCTGGGCGGGCGGTGCAGGGCCACCTCAGGGCGATGTGAGGGCGCGGGGGCACGCTGCAGATTCACTTTCGTCCAGCCACGGGCACCGCCACGCCAGTGAGAGAAAGTTGGCCGCGGCGAGCGAACGAGTCTCGCGAGTGGAGCGGCGCGACGCCGCACCGACCCACTGCACGCGTGCCTATCGCGATCTTATAAACATACTACTGTACTTGAATATTGGAGATTAACTTTTTTCCGTGCTTGAACTGTTTTGTTGAACGTTAAATTGTTTTATATTTTTTATAAACATTGAACTTGAAAAAACTATGCAGTGTTATCCTAAGTTGTCGCCAAAACGCGAGCCTATGGATCCTTACGACTTGGAGATGATGGGAGGCGGTAGACGGCTGGAACTCCCGGCACCCCCGGGTAAGGAGTTCCGGGCTCCTTGCTTGCTGCCGGCGCCGGCTCCGCCGCCGCAGCCGACGCAGTCGGTGATCCAGTGCATGCGACCACCACCTCCGCCACCTCCGCCACCACGAATCCTGAAACCTTCACCCTTTGAAGAGCCCTCAAGCTCCATTCCTGATCTAGGTAAGTTATTTATTTCAAAACCAAGATTTTTTTACGGAAAACTGACATAACGAAATAGTAACTCTTTACCTTGAGAAATTTTCTGTTGCCGCAAGAAATGAAAAGTTTTAAAAATTATCATCTTAATAAAAAAAAAACATAAAAACGAATCAGTTCTATAATGTGCATGCATTAATTATGATTGGAAGAATGACGTTAAAAGTTAAACTACCTAACTATTATTTAAAGTATATTTTACATATGCCTGAAAATTTAAAATGATATTTACTGGCTAAACTATTGAATATATGTAATTGATTTTTGTTGTGTAAACAGTTTCTAGGTTTAGTCACTATAGACGAATCTATTCGTAAGCGTTGCCATGAGTTCAGGACTCGATTATAGTTGGGGACAAATGTTTGTTTGCGAACAATGTATTTCATGGCCGTGATAACAAATAGACCAGTGAAATTTTCATTCATCATTAATATTGAGTAAATATTGCAAATATCAGTAACTGACTATCTTGAGCATCGCTTATGTACTTCCTGCTTCGGAAAACTATACAGAACGTTTACTGTTATGCCTATTGTGATTTCCGGGTAATGACGACAAGTTGTGAAGGTCGCTTTTATAAATACATGTTTTATTAGTCTATCATATTACCGTAAACAAATCAGTTTAATGGGTGTATTGATAAGAGTATTTTCACTTATGGAAACATATGCTTTATCCGTATGCATAGGAATTACGGCATTTAGAGTGAGAGAAAATAAATCCTTTTCTAAATCGATCGTGTTATTATTGCTAAAGAGTTGTTATTATTTAACATTAATAATTTTATTTAAAATTAATGTTAAATAATTATTAATATTAAGTAAAGTCAGAAAATGAAAAAAGGTGCAAAAATTGATTGCATTTTGGTTATTTGGAAAATAAATAATAAAATAGTTAGTAAAAATCAGAGCAATTTGCAAAAGGAAACAAATTCATAACTATAGAGTTAAGTTTCTATTAAAATTTTATGTTTACAGAAAAATACGATTTAAAAAATGTTTTTATATTATAAAGCTGAAGAGTTTGTTTGGTTGACCGTGCAAATCTCAAGAACTACTGGTCCGATTTCAATAATTCTTTCAGTGTTAGATATATCATTTATTTAGGAAAGCTATATATGAACAACGGAAGCAGGCCGGACCGCTAGTATTTGATAAATGATTAATCATGATAAAACATCGGTCACACAATCAGTATAAACCAGAATTATTATATCTCCATAGTTTTATAGATATGATATTTTTGCGATCTCTGATTTGATTTACACATTGCTATGGTATAAAAACAAATCCAAACCGTGTTAAAAATTGTGAATTTATACAGCTTTTGTCATTACCACAATTCTGGTGATTCAAACGGCTCCTTATAAGTTAAAATCCCTCTATGGGATCGTAGGGCGTGCCAAAGTAATGGACATGTATAGTCACATATATACATACATATATACGCTCCAAAAAATAAAAAAGTAAGATAAAATAAGACGTCCTATGGCATGATGATATATCTTACCTGATGGTCAGGTATCCATTGGTATAGATTACACCATTATAAAAACTCCTTTTCAGAATTCGATAAAGTGTCAAATCTTTTATATTTGTGTAATAAGTTGTTTCAAATATATTTAATACCATAGTAACATATTTTGTGATACTTATTTGTTGAAAATGAAAAGAAAAACTTAAACAATTTAGTAGCATGACTTGCAATGTCAATTGACAAAACATATAGTTTACATATTAGGTAGTCAGCTTAGGTTTTTGTTAAATAATTGAGATACGAATAGAACTTACATCATACATATTTTTTAATGGTAAGCGATGAACCCCGTCGATAAACATTTGCAGGGGATATGCATGTGTAAATGGATTGCTAACTTAAATAGATACGGGAAAAGAAATGAATTGAAATGAAAGAGGAAATAAAGGAACGGGCTATGAAGGAAATGGATACGGGCCTCCGGCTCCCCCACTCAACAAGCGAATTTCAGCATAATGCTACTATTTCACGCCGATCTTCATTGGAGGTGTGGTACCTTCCCCGGTGTGAGAAGGCCGAATTCGTGCAGAAGCCGACTTCTAAACTTATATTATTCAACACAAATAAATTACTGTGATTTTTCTGAATCTCACGCATCCATGAGTTTTATGCCCAAACGTGTACACTAAACGTAATCATGCTAACAAATTTTTCGCGAACGGAAGATTAGATAAATATGGCAAGGTCAGAGCGACGATCGCATTGTGATGGCGCGTCATTCGGTGTCATTAAGGTCACTGTGACATTGGGCCGATAGCAGTGACAAAATAATAGTCGTATCTTATCTGGCAATGTCAGTGGCGCGGGCGCAGGTGAGCACGACCCCTACATCCAATTCTTATAAACAAAGCTTTTGTCAATAGCGCATTCGACATCGACAGCTATTTATAATGACTCACTTAATTGTCGCAGCGGTAAGGATTCGCATTAAGCTTAAGTCAGTTTATATAATTAATCTCGTGGATCGTCATATTTTGTGACAGCATCGATTCAGTAATGAACTGTGTTGTTAATTCTAATTCGTTATCACTATAACCTTCTGCTAGAGCAAATTACTTCCTGCTGATACTCTCACTTTAGATATCTCTTTATCACACTTTGTTTTCTTGATACGAGGAAAATAATCGAGTTCGCCCATTCCGTGACTCTTTAATTGCGTCTGATAAAAAAACAAGGACGTTTGGATACACCTTCAATGTCCTCGTGGGAGATCACTTTAGTTCATACGTGAGATAAGATTAAAGAAGTATACATAAATTAAATATACACGTGTATACATAATTTTAGCACAGATACGAGTGTACACAATTTCGTTATTTAGTCACACGGTTCATGCTATTGATTATCAAATATTTATTTAATTGCATATTATTTAAAACTATCTATATGTTAAAGTTATGTTATTAAAGGGACTTTTAGATAAAAATAGTTTTTACAAATAGCTCATAGAATTAAATATTTACCCGTCATTCAAAGTATATGGTATTTGTATCATATGCACATTTATATAATCTAAACAATCATATAATACATGGCAGTAAACGATTGAGTACACAGGGAAGTGTCGGCTCGCAACCTTGCCGGAGGTCACGTCGCGTCATTCGCAACACTAACAATACATAAATTGTTTCATAACATAAACAACCAGTTGAACGCTAATAAATTGCCAACGTCAACTTTTTCCTAAATGCCTAAGCTTTTCACAATATAAACTATTAAGTGTGTATTCAAAACGTTGACCCTGCCTCCACAACCATCCCCTTTCAGCAACCCTCCTACTGATGTGACCGAGCTGAGGTCATGGCCGCACGTATTTTCGTGTTTTCCAACGTAATGTAATTTTTCTGATAATATCGATAAAAGCATTTCAATGTTAATAAGCTGTAATAAAAATACCTCGTATAACTTAAATCTTGTGTACGTTGTATATATGTGTGTGTGCGTGTGTGTTAGAGCAAATATTTCAAGGTTTCTAAATAATCATTAGCGGTCAATTCTACATAACATATTTCTAATGTTATAGGAAAAAACTGACCTATAACTATTTATGCCATATAGGAAAATGCATATTATATACGTTTATAATAAATTGATGTTACCATATATGAAGCAACATTAATGACTTAAAACAAGGAAATGTCTTCTATTAAGTACCGGATTGCGTTAATATATTTACTATTACATAGTGTACTGCATAATATACCATAATAGAGTCTAAAGTATCAACAATGTAATCATGGATTAGTGTATCCATCCGGCATTGTACACATAGTAGCAGAGTTACTTTCATGGCCATGGCATCTCTGAGTGACGAGTGTATAATCTAGGAAATAAAATTGACATGTAGTTACATCCAAGAGCTCAGTCAAGGCTGAGGTTAAACGATCAGTTATAACAATTGTTGTCTTGTTGAAGTGATGGCAAGCGTGTGAGTTTTTTTGCGTTCTGGCCAGACGTCTAGAGTTTTCTAAGCCTCAAATAGTTCAGTTTAACTCAGGGTAGTACTGAACATTACTTTTATGATAAATCAAATCGCAAATAAATATTTTACTAAAAAATCTAAAATTAAGACGATTTATCTCACATAAGCCGCGAAGCAATGCATTTCCCGCAAAATAAATAAAAAAAATGCATACATTATGCATTTGTGTTATTACTGGCAATGTTGAGCTGAAGGTCGCTGATAAGAAATTGGTTCTATTAAAAACGTTATACGTCACCTATCCATATTATACCTATGCAATTTTATTGTGATGTATTGTTACATTTTTGTGTTTTGTATTTGGTTACTGTTGTATATAGTCACTATAGATAGGACTTCTATAGTGGTGATACATATCTGGAAATTTAATAAATAACAATTATATTATTTTTATAAATTTCCAGAAATTATTAGCTTTATTGTTAGATGTTAAACAAAGTATTATCAAAACGCGATTGTTTAGTTATCGGACCTATACAATGCATTTAAATTACAAGAATCTTCGATATTTTAATATCATATTATGTCGATTCGAGACAAAGTAAAAAGTGATACAAACGTAATTTTTACTTTTTATTTCCATCATTTGAAAATGCCAATTTGAATGTCACACAAACGAGTTATGTTGGATAACGAAGCACTGGTATATGCAATTTATAAGTTTTATTGTAAAAATTTGTTTATTTACTAGCATTGGATTGAATATACATATATTAGTCTCGCCCCTGACCCACGCATTGAACGCGCGTTGCTATGGTCACGGTCGATCGATACAAAGCGGGGATGCACTCGGAAATAAGATGTTCTACTCTCATTCTTAACATTCAAATACTCTCTTATCTTTTGTTTATGATTAAACATAAATTCTCACGTTAGATTATTTTTAGTATAAGCTATCTTTTCCATTTTAATACTAGGATACAAATTTAATTATTTTTAATTAAATTTAAAATATATGATTACAAAACTGATCGTATGTAAACGTGACTATTAAAAATATGTTAAATTAATAGTCCTTGTTTATATTGTGATAGCGTGCCATATTTTTAAAACAATAAATAAAACTGCAGAGAACAGATAAACGTACAATTGCGATAATAAAAAATACTTACCTATACATGAAATGACTGACTGACTGACTGACATAGTGATCTATCAACGCACAGCCTAAACCACAGGACGGATAGGGCTGACATTTGGTAGGATGTTATGACTTCAGCATATGCTGTATATAAATTTCATATGCTAAGAAAGGATTTTAATCAATTCTTCCCCCAAGGGGATAAAAAAGGGGTGAAAGTTTGAAAAAAACCATGAAAAATTATTAAGAACGCCCGGACAAAGCTGCGGGCAACAACTAGTTAAGACTTAAAACCCTCTTCATTAAGTTATCCGTATCGATGCACAGACAAGAAACGCTATAATATATATGTGTATTATGTTTTCTTTTTTTTAATAAACTCATATACAAATCCATTATTTCTTTGTAAGATTGTATTTATGAATAATTTTTGAATAGCCTTTAATTTTATAAAAAATATACCAATACGTATATAGATCAAATGAATAACATAACAAAATATCTAACAAAAATGTAATGAATGGACTCTTATTAAACGCACTTATTAAAACGTAGAACTCGTTTAGGACGAATAAAGGGTTGTATAATAAACGAACCTTCACTACCAGGCTAGCATAGCTTTAATGTAGTTCGTTGCGCTCACTCTGCGTCTGAGTTGCATTTAGGTCTGCGATCCTCTGAAAACATTACAAACGGAAAATATTTAAATATGTGATCAATGCAGTCGGTAACTTATTTTAGAAGATAGACCTTTTATGTTATGTTTTTTATACAATGAGCAAATAGTGTAAATCAGCTGAAGCCATTTTTTGGTTCGCACAAATAAGCTGAACTCCCGATAAATAATTTATATCTACTATTTAATTATTTACCCTTTTTCTTATTAAGATTTCGCTAAGGCCGTCAACTAGTATGAGCCTACTCGCTCACCTGTTTTATTTTGTGTTGCAATTTATAGACACAATTTTTTATATTCTTTATCTGAAATGCAATTTCAAATATGTTCATATACAAATACAGAATTAAAAGAAAATTGAGCAGTTTGATAAATATTGATATTAACATTTAAAAGCGATTTTGTGATGGTTACGAATCCTAACAGGCTGACGTCATTCACATTGCGCGGTTTTTGCACCAGGTCATTGCAGTCACATATAAGTCAAATGTATTCGAATACACACTCATTCATTTGTAATATGGTTTGAATAAGGAATTTCATCAATTCACCATTTGTTATTTTTTAACTATTTTCCAGTTTTTCTGTTTGAAATGATTTTTTTTTCTATGAAGTTTTTAATAGTCTTATGGTTATACTAACCTCTCATATTAAAAAAATCTTTTGCAATAATAAGAATTACGAGTGCAAAAAGTCGCACTGTTTCCAATGTAATCATTAATTTATCACAAGCACGTTCACGATATTTTCTGTCTCTTTTGCACTCCTGCTATTATCATACCTCTATCGAAATGCATATTGCGTGAACCACAGCACAGCTTCAGACTGTTGTATACACTTACCACGTTTTATCTCCTCGCAATGTCAGATGTCCTGGTACTCGGTCTGAGTAAACACTGTCATATTTGTAACCGACGTGGTTAAACTAATAAAAAAATATTAAAAACTTATTCATAGAATTTATTTACGAAACTGTATTTGTTGACATTTTATTTTGTTCGTGTATTAAGAAGTGTGAATCCATTACACCGTCCTTTAGTAGTGTAATCTAGTGCATCGGAGTACTAGGTTATCATAATAATCTAGAGATATATTTGCAAGCGTTTGTTATATTCAATAAAACGTGCATAAAGTATTAAGATAATGTATTTCGTATGAATAGAATGTTATAAAATCTTAAAATTATAAAATTTTCAAGTTCTAGTAGTCCTAACTTTTAAAGTGTATATGAAAACTCCCACTGTTAACAGGGAACCACCGACTAAACTCTACTGTGTTCCAAAGAACCGCTTCCAGTGACGGGTGTTATTTAGAATTCATCCGTGACCTCCATAGACGTTCCCACTTATCATTATGCATAAGGAGATAAACTGATGACTAACATCCAGAAAAAAATGAAAGATATAGACATAGACTCAGACAAACATTTTAAAACGATTTTTTTTAATTAATACGAATATCTTATTTTAAATAATTGCCGCATATTTATTTAAAATAAGATATTCTTAACTTACATACTTGTTTTCCCTCTAAATTGTAAATGAATAAAGGGGAGAAATGTTTTTAAAATAAGCCATTGAACTCGTACATGTAATACAAACAAACAAATTTCATTGAGATATCATAACAAGAATATTTGTTTAATTTACTGTATTCATTCAAACAAGTCTTTAGATAATCAATGTTAAAGCGTGAGAAAGCAATTAAATGAATACATGCATTATTTTATCATTACCACTTTTTTATTTTTATATAATCATTAACAACTTAGAATAAAAAATAAACAAAACTTAACATTTAACCAAAATTTTTGGCTTTCAGAGTGTATAATTTCTAGTAAAAAATAATGTGATGCATAACAGTGCATCGTTTTTATTATTACAATCTCACTGAAAGTCAATATTCCTCTCACTTTTACTCGATTACACAGTGTACGGCGATTAGCTATGCGTCCGTAATAGAGTGTGTTAGATGCATTTAATGTTGCTTTCTAAGCAGTGAAGGTGAGCACAGGCTCGTTACGTGCAGTTCAAGTTTAGTGCAGGCCGGGCGAAGCGCGCAGCAATAATTGCAGAGATCGTTGTACATCTAATGCTTTGCGAAGGGGCAACGAACGCAAGCAGCTGCACACCGATAGATGCCGTCTTGACTATTTCAGAACACATTTTCATACACACTGCCCTCAACTAATACGAGAAAAACACATGTCGCGGCTACAAGCAATTTAGATTTGCAGAATAAGTTATTGCTTTATTCAATTATATCTTGCGTTTGATTATTATTATTTTAATCACGTGTATGCATGTTTTTCACACTAAGGTATAAGTTAATTCGAAATATAATTCTCTAAAATATATTTTCCAACGTATACTTGCATTTACATACTTTTTTGGGTGTATTTTTATTAACATAAATAAGGTGTCCAAATAATCATATAGCATTTTGTATAAAGACAGCATGGCCCATTTAGTAGCGCGAAGTTCAGCAGGGCGTTGCACTTTAGATGAGAATCAACTGCGTGTGCGCACGCTGCGAAAGTGATTCACATTACCACTCTCACCACACAACGGGATCAAAATTTGAATTAATTTTAGAAACCCTATAGAAAATCTTGAAGTAATATGTCTTAAATAGAAAAAATGTAACATTATTTACTATAATAAGGAATAAGATTTCTAAAAGCTGTATTACTTTCATAAAATTGTAGAAAACAAAGTTATATCTCTATATATAAAATTTTCCTGTCACAATGTTAGTTGCCATACTTCTCTGAAAGTGCAGGACCAATCGTCATCAAATTTTGTGTACATATCGAGGACATCTGAGAATCGGGTAACAACTTTTTTTCATATCGCTAAATGATAGAAGTAAGGCAGAACAGCGTTTGCCGGGACGACGACGGGGATTTATATAATTCCCCAGATACAGTAGTAGTAGCTCAGTAGTAATTCTCCCAGGTTTTAAAGTAATCTTTACCATTCACTAACTGCTTGCCTGGCTTTGCCCGGATTCAGACAAATACTTAAAATAAAATATAGCCAATCATGTCAGTCAATCTGTATCATATTGCTATGGTTTTGTGTTATGGAATCCCGTTAATTATCTCTGGATTAAAATAATGTAAAAATGAAAAAATAGCAAAATATGTGCAAATAATTCTGATAAAACATAATATATGTTGTATTACAAAAAACGAGTACCACTTTCCATGTAAAATAGCATGTTCTATTTCAATTCAACGCAAACACATAGAAAATAACGAATGTGGTTGTTAACTTGCTATAACTTGGCTCAAAGTGGTTTGAACTCTGTTGACTGGGCTGAGAATGTTGGCAATAGAAAAAAAACTGCAGTATTAGAAGTATCTAAGCAAGTTGGGTGCAGTGGCCGGGCAGTGCCAGTGACCTGCGTTGTGGTGCGCCGGCCGCGACTGCGTCTGCGCACCTAGCACACGTAGCTTGGCTACGAAATTGCTACGCCGTTGCATTATTTTATTACTCACCTAAAATATTTTATTTAAACATTTAATTTTTTTTATAAATGGTTGTCATACCTTTATATCCTTCAATAATCTATTGGCAATTCGACATAGGAAATTTTAACTTCTAAAATTAGAGTATGTATTTAAGATTTGTATATTCACATTGAAATCCTACGTTCTCTGCTCTGACTCTTGTTGATGTATATGAGTTTTTTAATTATAAATGAAGTTAAAAAATATACCACCTTGGATTATGCATATCATCATATAGAATTCAGTTCTGGTTAGTACTTAGCTACTTACGAATTATACTTAAAAATGTTTATAAAATGATCTTCACAAATGTAAGAAGAACGCATTATCTTTTAATGTTTAATAAGGAAATAAAAAAAAACATGTTTTGTAAATTTATTAGTACTAGACTATTAATATCTTAATTTGCATCGACTTTAACTCATAATTCTATTATTTACACTTCTTAAAGAGTTATAGATATGAACACTACTTAACTGACTCATTGTTCTATATCACGGTTTTCAAAGCTATTGTATATAAATTCTATGGGATGGGAAGAGCCCATGACGAATACAAGAGATCAATAGTTGTGGAATTTCCTCTTGAATCGGTGATTCAGCTGAAAATACTGCGCCAACAAAATGGTCACATTTTATTTGGAGATAGGTTTTCAGGGACATGACTCAACATTCTGTAATAGGTTTAGTTGGAATTTATTTTTTTGAGCTTTTCAACAACCATTTGCAACATACGAATTGTTAACCATTGTTGATTTTTTTTTTGAACTTCGTCGAGACGAGACTTTTAATAAAAGGTAATATTTTAAGGTTACATAGTCGTTGCAGTAAATAGTTTAGTAGTGTTACTAATTATACATATAGATTATTATTTTTCCTACCACTTTTTTCTGAAATAAAGAAACTTGATTTTTGTTAACTTTAAGAACAAAACACACAATAATCACGATAATAACATGTTTCTTTAAGAAAAATACGATATACGGTCTCTAAAATGGAGATTAATTCAAATTTCTTATAATTTGCGATGCAGTAACTGGAGGGCACTTCGGGTCAGTAATACCTGATGCACTTTTTATTTGCTTTTTCACTTGGATGAAACTTTGAGGTTAGGTTTTATTCGAAAATATTCCCGGAGTAATGTAAAACTATATAGCTTACTAGCTAGCAAGTAAAAACTTGCATTCGTCACTTTAAAAAGTTTTTGTGTCGGTAATTCTTAAAAAAATATTTTACCCAATTCATAAAAAGCTTGCTATGCATGACATGCTCAATCCGTATTGAAACATCGTTGAGTGTCTTATATATTTGCAAAGTAATACAAAACCTTAGTCCAAAGTAATAAATAAACTTAATAAAAAACGATACATATCGTCATTAAATACGAGGCAGCGAGAGTGATGGTTTGTTTTTTCTGTAACTAACTAGTGCAGAATTACAAATGCGAGGTGCGGTGTGAGCGGCGCGACCCGGCCGACGACCCGCTCGGCGCTTGACCTCGCCTCTGCTTCTAATACACCTTCTTACCAGATGCCAGTATTAACTAACATTAATAATCTGTCATCAAACAAACAGTTTGCCTTTACATTACCTATCAATAAAAGTTTATCGATCTCCTGGACCCGAAATTAATTAACATAGATTGATATAAAGTTCCAATCGGACTTGTTACCCTTCAATATGAGTTATTTGATACAAGTTTGTTTGAAATTTAGCTATCTAGCCACCTCCACTTCTTCGCCGGATTTAAACGATGTACGTTACATGAGAGGGATCTAAGCAATACAGCTATGTAAATCGAAGTTATAAAATAGTAACTGACCGAAAAATTAAAATACCTGTACTAAAACCTCATGGTAAATTATACCTTACGAATATTCTTAGGTCCAAGAAACGCACGTTTCACGTTTAATAATATATCATACTTTAATCACAGATAATATAATACTATACAGTACTACAATTAAGACGCCGATTTTTTATAGTCATTTTTTGTATGAATAACGATTATTGGGAAGAGTTCAGAGAAATGACTTAGTTTCTCATTATACCTCTATATAAGTAGAGCAAAAAATAATAATCTATCTAGAGTTACCCTCAGTTCAATAAGCTAATGGCACAGAACTTGTTAGGTTAGTTGTATTATACGATATTATAGCGTGAGAAGAATCCTTACTAGTAACAATGTTTAGATGCAGAATGCGATGCTCGTTTGTCTTTATTATCTTATTGATGTTAGAAAAGGAAAGACATATATCTGATGCTATAATATTGCAAAGTATCGTATCAGGAGTGCAGCGCGAGCATGAAAGTCGACGGCCGCGGCCAAGGCCCGCGCGGTCAGGGACGCGCTATCTAACTCGATTACAATTACCATAGAAGCAATGTGCCTTAGGTATTTATACTTTGTAATGTTAGCTCGCTGAGAATTAATTGACAGAAATGCATTGTTTCATTAAAACTTTACATCAACTATAATGTGATGACTAAAAACTATCTGTGTTCAATAATGTGAAATAGATGTATATGTTATGCAAGTTCTTATAGCCGACGAAATATATATAAGATTCGCATGCTTATTTTGTCACAACAATTTGCCAGCAAACAAACAGCCCCTGTAATTTAAGGAGTGTAAGAAGCCGCAAGGCTGTCAAGTCGCTTTGTCGTGGGTGTACCTACTACAGCCGTGGACATTGTAAAGTGTAATCACGCGGCGTGAGTAAATGCATGTCTGTATGTATGTCGGGTTACGTCGGTGCGGAAACGAGGTGCGTCGAGCGCCTCCCGTCTGGCCTCACACCCCGACCCACCCTGTCTGCAGCACACCCTGCCACCCTAGTAATTCACTCTCACTAACCCACTGCAGCACAGTCAATCATGCATATCACCCAGTCTAATTCAAGGCGATGCGTAAATCGTAATGCGTGGCTCATTTTTACCTAGTAAATAGTTAGTATATGATTATAAGGTAGATGCATTCCTGCTTCCTCCTATTTGTAACGATCTCATGTACATGCTAGATTTATAGCACAGTCTTCAGCAAAATATTTTTTGGTATAACTTGGGGCACGAATACATTATTTTTATCACTCCAAATACTAAAATGGCACCAAATTACAACAATTTCCTATCAAACCCAAATAAATCACGTCAATTCGTTAAAAATTCACAGAGTTATCGAGTAACAAACCAAAAACAGTTATAAAAGAATTCAGTGAAATTGAGAACCTCCTTCGTTTTTGGGACGTGGGTTCAAACGACATTCGTTAATGTATCTAAACGAATATTATAAAGGGGAAATTTATTTATTTTTTTTTATTATATATTTGTAATATTAATAGTAATGTTTTCAGACAATTTTATATGACCAGTTGTATTTTATACAAATCAAACGTTCTCTATGTATGTGCATTTCGTTTGACGACTTATAAATGTGTCTTGATTGTTAATTTATATACTATCGACACATTATCTTTACCATAATAAAATATATTGTATCATATTAAATTTATGATACTAATATGTGGAACACCAAAAATGTTAAAAAGGACCAAAACATTGAAAATTGCAATATTATAATAAATAATCACACAAAATAAGTAGATGCAAATATAATTGGATAAATATTACATTTGATTGAGTGTAAAATGTGCTATAGTTTTAATAAACCCTTGTTTCTCATTTTAAACATACGAGTAGTATCATAGACGCAGTGAAACAAGCAGAAATCTGTATAACGCAGCGCCGTCCCATTTTTCATGTAACTTTTTGTTCCTGTTACACACGACATCAGCCAAAAGCGTCGATGCATTCCGTTTTTATAATGTCTGCAAGTCGTTGGTGAAAGCGGCAGGGTGGCAGATCGGGGCGCGGGGGCCGAGGTGGGGAAGTGCCCCCATGTCTAGACTGGGTCGGTAGTTTTCCGGGATTCAGCCGGCTTTGACTGCAGTCTGCTCACCCACTCACTGCACAGACATACTTATAGATATAGATACAACCGTCTGAGGACCCTCGTCGCATCAGACGCAGTTTTTGTATTACTTTTTCTTTATGTAGACGGATAGTACATTCAGGGTGAAATGAATGCTCTTGTCTGGAAGGGATCTTTAGAGTGACGAACAAAAAGGAAGTCTCTGAGAGGTATTTGCTGACTATGACTGTACGTGTAAATTGTATACAGCTGGACTTCATTCAGGGTTATACCATTTAATTGCACTTATGGTACAAAGTATAAATAAATAATTAATCGTTATGTCAATTGTGTTAATTCTAGAAATTAAAATTGTAATAATGAATAAACTAGTATTTCAAAAAATTCTATTGTAGTTAAAAAGAAGTTACTTATAATAAAAGACACACGTTTAATATCAATACGAAATATTTATTTTCATCTACCCAAACATTCGTTGAATCTTTTAGATTAATAAATGTTGGGTTGAGTCTATCGGATATCAATGCCGTAGTGCAGGTTCAGTTACAAGGAAACAATATATTGAAAGTACGTTAAATAGACTAGTCCCATGAACTACTAACAATAGGCCATTTCCATTTAATAAGCCTTTGTGATGGATGTGAGGCATCTATTCATTTGTAACCGAGACAAGCATAACAACAAACCTTCACATAACCTTAGTGTCAATTAAATATTTAAGAACAATTGCTTGTTAGCAACCTCAACGAATTACAGTATTTGTTTTCCGTCTTATTGGAATCAATTAAGCAATTCCATAGCTCTAAGAATATTATATCATCATCTGTTTTAAAAGTTTTAAGAAAATAATAGATATTTTTTTATTATATAAGAAAGGGAAGTAATAAATATCTAACGAAATCCATCGCTCATAACATATGCTTACTTTGAATCTACCTAGTACCATATTAGCAGAAACGACTTCGGATTCGGAATTTAAATTTTGATTTGATAATTTTAATTTAAAAAAAGAATTGATTGGTGACTATTATTGTTACACATAAAACCCATTCAATTGAATTCTCTGAATTTTGGAACACGATGTTATAGATGTTATATCATAACAAGAATTATGAACGATGCTTTATAATCCATTTTAACACGTGTAAAGTCCATTTTAAACTTTATCTTTGTAGTTATCATATTTTCATATTTTTTTAGCCACGTACGTAATAAACGTCCCGGCACGTCACACTAATTTGTACGCAAGTGATATTAGTTTCGTAAATAAAAATAGTTATATGGCATCGCTTGCATTACGTCGTCAGTGAGCAGACGAATTACTCGGTCTCGAAATAGTTAAAAGCTAATTGTGTTTCACAACAGTTTGAAGGGTCGTGTCGGTGGTATATTTAGCGCGGTGCGAGGCGCGCGGCGGCGCGGCGGCGCGGCGGGGGCGAGGCTGACGCGGAAGTGTAGGGCGGGCGGAGGGCGTTGACCGTGAACGTGGGGCGGCATCGATCCGACGGCCATACCCTCGCGCAACGAGAAACTGTGCTCCATAATCACGCTTTCCAATTAAATTTATATTTATCTGATAGAAAATTGGTCACTGAATGGACATAAGTATCTTCCTCAAATAGCGAGACGCGGGGATACATTCGTAATAAAATAAAATAAATCAAATTTATCGAATTTTTAAACTACTACTAGATTGTGCATTAATATAATTCTTCAAATATAAAGATATTGAAAATTTAGTAAATTGAAATTTTTAGCACGTTTCTACGTAGGAATATTTTGTCTTTATTTATGTATTCTTCCGGAAGCCCTCTTTATTTTCTCCCGCTGATACAATTCTAAATTAAAGTTAGTAGGGTTCCTTGGTTGCAAGGGTAAACGAATTTCTCCCCTACATGGAATATCTTATAAGAACCTTTGAGAAAAAAATCTTCATTATTATGTATAAAAATGTACTTACTCTACATTATTAATACGAGTTTTTATTGAAACATTGAATCTATATCACGTAGTAATTAGTAAATATTATTAAAATTTAAATAAAATAATAAAATATTTGGAATTTGTTTTATATTACGTATTGTTATGACTACACCGTTATGTAACACTGCAATGTATATGCTCAATTACAATTACTGAGCGATACGTCTCGACCTCGCTTCGCTTCAATTATTTTTCCGCGTGTTTGCGATTGCTTATAATCATGTGATCATGTAAAACAATGAAGAATGAATGATTCTTGTATTTACGTTTACAAAAAAAAAACTCAAGTACAGATTTATTCAGTTATTCACCGTGAAAAAGAGAATCTATCTTAACTTCATCGTTCTATTTTCAACGCTCAGTTTTGCTCACGACCTTGCTTGCGTAATACGGAAACAAGAGGCAGAGTAAACCCAATGTCGAACGTATATCTCATTGAAGGGACCGTCAAATATCGTAGAAATCATTTAAATAATATGTGAATCCAGATCACTGTGTGTAACGAGAGATATAAATAACGCTTTAGCATGTTTAACTACAGAATTTGATTACTTCCTAAATATATTACATCCGATTCCTTGTACAACGGGATGGGTGATAAGGTGCAGCGGGGTGGCATGTGGGTAGGGGACTTGAACATTGAATGTCGGGCAAGGGCGGCGTGAGTCACGGCCGCGATCAATACGTTGCACTACTAGGAAATGCGTGACCGCGCCCGGCGTTTTCAATTGCACTTCGAACTACAAAAAATTGGTTTGAAACTATTACACAACAACAAATTGTGTTAAATGTTTAATTTTGTAAGTAATAGGTAATAGGTCGCACATTAGTTGGAGTTCTTTTTGAATGCCTCCAAGGCCGAGGCTTCATTTATCTATCTATTTATTTATTTATATTTTAACTTGGAATTGTATCTTTTTTAAGCTTCGGGTTGACGCAACATATTTTCCCTAAGGCCGTTGCTTTAAAAGAGTTTCGTTACATTGTTTAAACTGTTTTAAATTAAATGTTAAAACAATTTTTAACCTCTACTTGTCTTACCAGAAGATTTAAAGGCGACGGATTATTTTAAGACAGTTACAGTGTTATTGTTAAAAGCACAGAAGGGAGATGATACAAGTTTAGAGAATTAATTAATGATACTGAGCATTTACGTTATTAATGTATAAATATAAAATTTATGTATCTTGTCAAGTATTGTATCAAGTTCATGCTGCATGACCCTGGGGTTATAACGAAGGCGGAAGGTGACCTTTAGAACTCATTAACTACGCAAAAAGTTCATCTGTTTGTATGTTGATTGTTTTCGTTGACTATTCCAATATACTGGCTGTGCCGTGCTGAAAAAAGAAGTGTTTCTATAGGTTATTTGTTATTTTGGTAAAATCAACACCACAGCCAAGTATCACCGAAATCCGTTAAGTGGTTTTATCGTAAAAGAGTAACAAACATCCAAACATTTTTACAAATATAATATAAAATTAAATTCTTATATAATATTATACTAGTATTAGGATTAGTATAAGAGATGATAAGAGAGGGTGGAAATTATGTATTTCAATTTTATCAAAAGAATACCCAAAATCATTAATAATTAAAATAATATCAATTTATTCTATAAAATTGTTCATCGAATATCATCCACGCAAACTTACATCTTTTTAAAATAGTCGGTCTAGTGAAAATATTATTTTGTAAAAAATGGATTGAAGACCATTAAAGTTAGCCGTGTTGTTTAAAGTGTTTTTCAAACAATTGGTCGGTGCCGTACATACCCATTATATGAAGGTGGGAATATTTTATTTTGTCAATTGTATAACTTAAATATTGGTACTTGTATTAAAGTAGATAGACCATAATAAGTGATCTTTTAAGTGTTATACGTTGTCCACTAGATAAATAGTCATCCTAAAAATATGTATATACATAGTTCACATTATGTTCGGATTCAAACTTTCAATGTGTCCGTTACCTATTCTGATATCGCCCACTTGAAAACAGAAATAAATCGACGTTTGAATAATAATCTCCAAATTTACATAATGCACAAATTTTTAAATTGTTGTTTTAATTATCAGACTGCTATAAATATACAGAAAAGAATGTACTCTTAATACTTAAAAAAGAAAACTTTCCACTTTATTTGAAAAGTAAAGAAACTGTATTAGAAGATTTCCGAAAATCGAACTTACCTCATCCGAGAATCGAACCGATTCAAATCTGAAAAAAAATCCAAACTGTACTCTTATTGCATCCACCCTTAAGCGAAATCAACACGTTGCCATTTACGTGGCAAGCGAATTTTTTCTATTCTTTCAAAATTTCTCATTTATAAAGCATTTCAATGCTATAAAACTAAAAATTAAATGTATTTATTCTCTTTGAGTATTATTTTCTATATAGAGTATTAAAAGTACTTTCTCTTCAGGTTGCATCAGAAAATTGACTATTATCTCAAACAAAATTAAAAGCCCACTTGTGTATTTTAGCATTGGCTAAAATCTACTTTTTCACAAAAATTCAAAATTCATGCTTCAATAAGAGGATGATCAAATTGTTTTTTTTATTTATTGATGAGGTACCTACTTAATATAAACAAGTAAATTTATAATCCCAAACCAAATACGGTAAAGTTCATTCTTGGTGGCTCTTTTTTATAAAAACCCAAAATTTCACTTAATCATTTAGTTGGATTTGGGATTTATTACATGCAGGGTAAGCGGTAATATAATATCTTAAAAGATACTTCAATCGTTACAAATAGAATCTGATTATTAGCAATTTTTTTTGTGCAGTCGTCGTACTTCGTACCTACAGCATCTTATAAAACAAGAAGGTAAAATTCATAGAACGTAGAAGAGTGTTATTGATTTTAGGGACAATGCTCGTCACGTTTGCTGCATTTCAAATGTAGAGAATGTACATTGTAATTACACTCATAGAAAATATGTTTAATTATTGAAATGGAAATAATGTTATATTATGTAGATTAAAACGGATTCCGATATACGCATCAGTTTTGAATTTTACTTCTTTTTACGGCATGAACTTGGTTTCACAATTTATTCTGTCTTTATGCAAGCATTATTTTAATATTTGGTTTTAATAATAATTTGTGGCATAGATATTGCACTTGAGAACTAGCAAATGATAAGTGATAACATAAATAGTTATATACAGTAACCTCCAGTCGACTTTCCGACTATCGTCCGGAACAAATACACGACTGACCTACAAACGGCCGCATATACAGAAAGATTCTTTTTCCGTCCTTTTCCTACCTCAACGTAATAGCCACGTGCGGTTGAGATAGCATGTCTTGTTACGATGACGAGCCTCTGTTCTCAATGTCAAGTTCACCTATTATTATTAGTTCTCAATGCCACAAAACATACGTAATATATACGTAACTATGTTATGGTCAAACAAACATATATTATTGTGGTTATGCTAATTGTAGCAAGTGACCAGTAACCTATGTACCTACCTCTATTGCATATCTTAACCAGTTTTAGATGCAAAATAATAAATTGCTTTGTAATTGATTTTTATAAGATTACGTCTGCCAAAAAGGTAAATTTGTGGTAAGAATGTAGGTAGTGAAACTACTCATATCATGGATAGAATTAATTATAATGTTTATTACATCACACTTTTAATTTTTTTATATCCGTATGTAGAAATTGAAGTGATAACTTACTATTTACTGATACAGATATTTTGATATTTTTCAAACAGACCTGCAAATATGTATAGCTAAGACTTCGAACGCGAAAGTTCTGAGAACCTTTTCCTTTTAAGAAGTCGGTAGATAAAGCATTAACATCTTTAAAGCTTTTTCGTCATTTAATTCCTATAAGATTCCTCATCATTTAATCCAATAGGATCCTTATAATTAAATTTCACTTTTAAACATGTACACTATGTTGAAAAATGAATAAATTCATGCAAAAATATGTTTTCAAGGAAAAGTCGGAAATTCCTAAAACTAGCTCCAAAAACTAAATAGAATAAACCTTTCGAGTGAAGCGGTCTCTGTTGGCATTTTCCTGAAATTTTTGTGACTAAGAGAGAAAGAAGCCTCCTTATTTTTGAAAACCTACAACAGATGGCGCTTTTTACAAAATATCTCGCGTAACAGTTTAAAGCAACGTATATTAGATGGAGCCACTGTGTTTGATATTTATTTTTCCATATATCAAAGATAATGTAATTAATTTAGCTTAAATCCTATCGAATAATTGATAACATTAAATTCTTAAATACGTATATTTTATTTATATTTTTTATAATTTAAAAATATAACAGTTATAATTGATGATATGTAAATATATGTACCGACGGAGATTACGGCTTACATAACAGGATAATAATAACAAATAAAAATATTATTCTTTTTATTTTATTTACTATCGTTTACATTGTATTTTGGCTAAATGAAAGAGCATATTTCAAAAAACAGTACAGTTTTTTATTGCATTTTCTTATATTTTACCTTTAATGTATTAATCACAGATATCGATTTATAAGGGCAAAAATAAACTGACTGATTGAATATTCAATTACCTAATCACTTAAATGTTAAATAATTTTTATATTATTGTATCTGTTCGTATTAATATTATACTTGTAAGTTATAAAACTAAATTATTAAATCATTTATTAGTAGAGTAGGTCCCTACACCTTACGTGTGTGCTACTGGGCCGATGGCGAATGACGCACGCAATACGCGGTCGACGGCCCCACTCAGAAAAAATGACGTTCTTGACTCAGTTTGTTTATTGCATGCTTACTCGCTTTAACGTCAGTTGTTATTTACATTTTATGATACTTTTAGCGCTTAAGCTTACAGGTTTTATTATTACAACATTAATGACATAGGACATCGCTTAGTACCGAATTTAATGAGTCAGTAGATACTGGTATAATTCATTTATAGCTTTTGAGGTATTACATTGTATCCGTATCAATTTTGTATCTAAATACTGTTCAAGAAACAAACAAATAAATAAGAACTACTCCTGCCTGACAATCATAACTGGAACTCAAAACTAAGAAATTAGATAGAGAAATTACTGAAACAAATTGACGAAACTGTTCACATTTTGGTAATATTATTAAGAACATTTTATTACTAATTATGAAATGTTCTTAATAATATTCCATAAAATAATTAAATATACATATGCTAAAATTTTTCATTTAAAGGTTTTTAAGATTTTGCTACTCGCCAACAGATGGCGCATCAACTAACATTTCGGTCAGTTACCTGATAATGTTGAAATACTGAAAGGTCTTTGTCATATACGAAGAAATTGTATAAGGCATTTTGTGAAGTCTATGTGTTTATGTATTTATTTTAAAATATAAAAGAAAACAGAACATCGATTGTATATTTTACAATTAATGTAATTTTAGGCAATTCTGTCACTACATTAATATTTTAAAATGTCGTGTCGTATTCTTAATCATTTTCATATAAATAGAAATATTACATATCTAGGAAATAGTTATAATTATCCTTTGGGTTTTATGTAAGAACTTTGATGTTAATTAACTTCAAATAAGCTTTATTTTATTCACTGAATATGAACTGAACTGAATATATATGCGTGAAATTTAACCTACACATCTTTATGAAGTCCGCAAAATTTTAACGAATTATTTATTAAAGAAATAAACAAAAATGTATTTTATCTAGAAGACCTTCTCGATACGATAGCAATGTAATAAAATAAAGCAGTTTGTTAGAGAAGGGCGGGCGATATCGTAACTATAGTTAGCGATAGCGGAGTCACGGTGCAACCTTGCAGAGTTTGTTGAACCGCGCGAACCGAGGGGGGACCTTCGACTAAGGACCTGCATCGCGCTGACATGCCAACATCTATTAGCAAATATGCACTATCTATACATACAAACTAGACGTATTTTAGAACAAACTCAATATCAGTATGAAATATTACGTTGACATTACAGTACATAACTGACTAGCGTTTTCTAGAACATTTGAAATAAATGATGAAATTTAGATTTTGTAGTTTCTGATTTATTGACAGATTGAATAATTTATTAATTAATTGTACACAGCTCGTTGGCAGTCAGATGGATTTATCGCTATTGTAACTAGGTAGCTGCTTGCATTCGGCTAAAATTAGAGTAGTACACGAAAACTCGGTACGCAAAGCACGTATGCTATTTATCATGTCCAACCATAACCTAGCCTAATGTGAATCTGAAATCTTTTGTTGTAGTCTAATTAGGTCAGGTTAAGGTTGTGCTTGATAATTATTTCATGTTAATATAGTAAATAATTATCTTTATTAAATAGATTTTACTAAATTAGAAATTGCAACGGTAACAACTTTGCAATGTTATACAGCGCGGTTACTACGCGTGCTCTTCCATGCAAATTTTAAGATAAGGGCCTACGTTGGTTCGACTGCACAATGAGATAACTATTAGCAATCGAACATCGCTCGTTCTTGATGAAGTTTATTGTTCCGATTATAGGTTGTTTACTTTTGATGCAACTCATACATATGCGTTTGTGTTTTACTAACCCAGCTAACAATAATTAACGGTTCGCTATAATAGTTTGCTTGATAATGCGTTATTTCGGTATGTAGAAAGATTTATAATACTTCAATTGCATTAATACGTAATCTTTTTAATTAAATGATTTAAAACAGGATGGATACATGTTAATGATGGGTATTGCTCTATACGTATCACAAAAAATTTACTTATTCTTCGACGGCCTCTCATATACTCAATGAAATATTAATAATTTTCATATCGTGTCGATTTTGTGCCTATCAATGAGAGACGAGAAAGACTTCATTGTGCGTATCATAAAGAAACGCTCAACATGAAGACGTCTCTACGCATCTTATTATGATATCGTCCTATATAAGGCACAATGACTTTTTGTGTAGCTTTATTTGTCCTTCATAAGCTTAAGAAAAAGTATATAATAAATACCAGTGCAATTTCTTGATGAAACAATACTGGGATGTTGGTGCTTCTGTGAAATTTTGCATTTAATTTAGTGTAACATATAATGAGATGATTTCATATGCTATCTATTACAACATTGGTCGACTGCAATAGATTGATGTGTGTCAAAGTGGTTGGATCTCACGGGGGCGATAATTGCGAAGGTCGCGTCGCAGCTGGAGCTATCGTCACACAGCCCAACTGCTCCTTGATACCAATGCTTAGCTCATGTCGATATACTAGAAGCACAATTACACAAATTTGTTATCTAAATCTCTAGGAATAAAGCACGATTCAGCGTGAGGGCCGCCTCGGTCGGTGGCCTTACCTCGTTAGAGTTCATGCACCCGCGCGAAACTGGGGCACGTACCTCGTGCTCCCCCCACCACTTGTGCTGCCCCTTCGTTGTCCCGTTACCTACCACTAGCATTCATAAAATTATTTTTATCACACATTGCATTCAATTCAAAAAAAGAACTTGCATTATTTAGTACAATAACATAAATCTCTTCTGCTTATGTCACATAATAGTTCATTGGTTATAGAAACGTTGTAGACATTACAGTAATTATTTCTACATCATCTAAAAATTTTATGATTTCTCACACCTTTCACGTATTTTTTTGGTACAAGGCGTACGTACCTACAAATTATAATTGAAGGGAAATGCAATGAGCGCTACGAGTCCAGTGAACCAGTATTGCGCTGCTCGCTGGTTGCGCAAGCGCACGGCGAGAAAGTGCGAGTAAAAGTTGACGCAACCCGCGTCACACACCAGTCGCTGCCACGTCACACTCACACATGTAAAAGACGAATGTACAATAACATTATTAACGTGTTAGACGTGTCTTGTATTGACGACACCCGATTACAATCAAGTTACGAATGCGTTATACAATACCCAGACAATCATTACCTCTATACATAAGGATACCGCATATATTATAAACGTTCTCTTTGTTTGTAGAAGTAATTTATTTCACAAAATACGGGCAAGCATATAAGGACATATTTTTCTAATTAAATCGGCGTACAATATGTCGTAGTGACTGGAACTTTTGAAAGGGCATGTTATAATGTAGAATGGAACTCGAAGGCTATAATTGCCACCGTTTACTCGTAACACAAATCAATGATATTCGATAAAATTAATGGATACAAATATAAAAGTATTGTAATCGAACGGATTATTATCATGGTCGCTTATACCAACAGTTACGTTAACGCCTTGAAGCTGTTGACTCGATGTTGTTTGTTGACCTTCCGCCAGCTCGGCATACAACAGATAGTGTCCATTCTATGTACTTCATGACCTCATCTTTACTTCACCTCAACGTTGAAACCATCGCCTCATTGTTTATGGCTTATTATAAAGTAAAGAAAACCAAGGGATCGCTTATTTCGAATACTTCCTTGTTAAATAACTTGTGTTATTATTAAGAATATAAACATAGCAGGGACAATATTTAATTTCATTATAGCTATTTAATGTGCGAGTTGATTTTTTAATTTTGCAGTAAGCTCCCTACATGAGAAAATTGGTAATGGGGATAAAATAATAATTTTGAAAAGTAATTTTCAGTGGTGTATTTAAGAGGGAGCTCGCGGTGAGTCGAGGTGGGGGAGGGAAAGCGCTCTGTGGCGACAGAAATAGGGCGCGGAGGACAGAGCAAGGCTGCCCCGGTTTTCGTTCGTCGACCCGCGCCCGTACCTACGACTACGTACCTACGCGTGTGTGCGTAGCCGCTCGCTACGATGCTATGCCTCGAACCATATGCTTCGCTTATGCGTTAACAAACTCGCAAAAGGATATTACGTTACGGCGAATGGCGATTTGCTATTTATATAAACTGTTAAATATTATCCTTACTTTAGTGTAATAATTTTTCAGTATCATATTTGCTAGATATGTACTCTATAATATAATAAATAATTGAAAAAATTATATAACTTAAAAAAAGTGTTTTTATTTTTTATTTTATTAAACTATTTCAGAATGTCATTGCATAAGCGCCATCTATTGAACAATAGGCAAAACGTAGAACGCGCCGTCCTCTCCACCTCTCCCCGCGATAAGGGCACGAGTTCGTTGCCCCGATAGAGACTGACCTCAAAAACGAGGACACTGCAAAATTAGGACGATGACAACGTAATGACTTGAGCGCCAATTGACTTCAAACAAGTTTCAACGTTGGTGTGGTAATATTACGAATGATATTGTTTTGCACGGTGCCTATGAACTACATATATTTGATCAATTAGGCAAATACGCTGACTACGACAGCAACGCGTTAGGTCGAAGTGTTCCAATCTAGGATAATAGCTTAGGATTTGACTAGAATATCCTTAACGAAATACATGTATTTGAAACGTTTGAGCGAATGAAATAACTTGTTTTTATGGACAAATAATGTATGCAATAAAGATTTATAAGTATGTATTTTTTTTTTCAGGTAAGATAAACATCATGACAATGTCGCTTCGATCTAATATTCAATGTAAGTAAGCATTAAAATTTGAATTGCATTTATATCTAGCTAATCTTTTTAAATAAATTTCGATATCTAATTATTCAAGCATGAACAGAAATGTAATATTCCTAAAAAATACGAGATGGAAATTATTTCGAGAAAAAAAAGAGTCTTTCTCAATTTTATTCCATTTTAGTCGCACTTATTTTGAATGTAAGCAACTAAAATGCTGCAACTTACACGTAACATATTTTTATTAATATCTTTTATTCTTAGTATTTTCCTGTGTTTGATTTTACGTATATATTTAGAAATTTAGTGGTCTCCCCGTGACCACGCTCGCTGTAAAGTGTTCGAAACGTCGGGTTAGTAAAATAATAAATAAATCGCGTTTAAAATGCGTTAAAAAGTTTTTAATTTCTAAATCCTTTATTCTTCATTACACTCAAATTCTTGACAGCAGCAAATAGAGCATAAAATTTTTTAACAATTTCTCCTACGAAAATTATTCGTTATTATTTGAACAATGTTATTTTCTGTTATATAAAATTATCAACTTTGCCGGTTATAAACAAAGACAGACAAATACCAGCATGAACAATTAAAATAATACACCAAAGCAAATTCTCACGATTTAATGTGCATTGTAATGAAACAAGATGAATAATTTCAAATGCGAAATATTAAATGCTTTCTAAAATTACTGAAAATAACTTTTTGTTGTGTTTTCACTTAATATAAATATTTTATTAATGAATACCTTTGAGTAGTTGGGAGAAAATTCTAACACTAATTAAAATATAGACTTAACTTGCGGAATAGACAAAGAGACATCATAAAAATATAAAAAAACAACACAAATTTGGTCATTTTAAATCATTATTATGTCAATTGCAGTTTAATGAAATATGTAATTCATTCTACAAAACTGTCTATTCGATAGTGCAAGCATCATTTGAATTGGATTGCTCTATGTCCAGCTTATGTATGAGATTGCAATAGCGAATGCACTGGTAAATAAGTGTAGGATGCAACGATATGCAGTGTGAGGACTGAGGAGAGGCTAAATATAATACGGTCGTCGAACTGCAATTAGGTCACTCCCTGAAACCACCGCGTCACCGGGCCACACCGCCACCCTGTCAGCGTACTGTATTTTCCATCAATCTTATAATCATATCTTGATTATTATTGTCCATTGAATTGGCGCTTGATACTTCTTAGATAATAGATAATAGATTTGTTGAAGTGAGAAGATTGTTTTAGACATGTTTGCTGTAATATATTACAATCAAATTTATTTAAATTGGAAAATAAATAACTTCTAGGCTCCTTTATTTATTTTAGGGGCATTTATGGTTTACTTGTACGGTTAATATGAAGGTGATTGTTTTGTTCGCATTATATGTAAATAGTGATGAAATGTTTGCAACCTCTTGTTCAGAGTATAATCTAACTTTGAACCAAGCTCTTTATCTATGGTTGCGATATACATATATTTTGTCGTCTAAAGAGTATGGTGGAATGGCCCATAAATATGACGCCGAAATTTTACGAAATGTTAAATCTTAAAGCAAGGTTTAATTATAAGCGGTTGCAATGCGTAGGTGTTATTGTCCCTCTGGTTGGTATGTTTAACTGGTTGGCAGTACATAAGAGCGGGGCGGGGGGCGCGGGCGCGGGTGTCGCAAGGCGGGTGCATGGCCGGCCGTCGGCACCGCGCCGACCCTGACTGACTTATCTTGCAAACGTGAGCCGCGCGCAAAATCGCATTCTAATGCTGGCGAATTTAACAACCCGAGGATTATTTGTTCGTTGCTACTTACAAGTTTCACTATTGGAAATCGGTGCATTCAAATTGCACGGTCCTTTTGATGTTTGGGTAATGGACTCTGATTGTTGTTGGTTTCTCTGGCGAATAAGCGGAACAGGAAAATTAAGTAATCAAAAATGTATATCATGTCCTCAAAATATTCGTATTGAGGTTAAATACATATAACATAATCACTACAGTCAGAGTAAAATAGTATTAATGGTACTTAAAAGTATTATTTTGTTTAACTTTAATAAAAAAAACATCCATTAAGTCACAGATCGGGCACAGTTTATTGTTTGCTTTTGTCCTTAACAGAAAATACTAGGAACATAGAATTGTCCTCAGTATATTTAACTATAGTTGATTTAAGTAGGTGTGTAATTTATACTAATAATAATGTGGATTTGAAATACTCGTCATAATATGAAGTTATTTCAAAATAAACGTGTTGATATAATTCTTTTATGTAGGTAATTTTTGAAAACTATTGAGAACTGTCAAAATAACAATAAACACAACAAGCCAGCATGGATGGCTTGTGCCATTATGTTCCCCGGGTGAAAATGGTCTATTTTTCTTTTCTGTATATCAGTAAACTGAAACCATAAGAAATTGCTATGATATTATTATGAACAACAACGTATTAGTATAATTTTTTTATAATAACCAATTTCATTTTAATACCATTTTCAATCTTAGAATAAAATAAAATCAAATCATTCGAGTTTCATGTGATGGATTGGACAAATATTCTTCTTCTTCTACGAAAACACATTAAACAACAAATATGTATTTACAATTAATAAATTGTAAAGTGGCGGCGCGGGCAGATGCTTGTATCGATAGAGTCGCAATCAATGGCAGAGAGCGGTGAACTAGCAAGGCAGTTCTAATTTACCTTGATGTAATGAGTTATAAGCAGCCTTTAGGTATTAGCGTGAGGTAAGAGGCGAAGCTAGGATCTCAAAGCAGAGTGGCAGGGAGCGGCCGCGGCCGACTCGGACTTTGTAATACATTCGGCCTAGTCAGCGGTTGTTGCCCTGGGATCTCGAGGCCGACCGCGGCTATGAGCGGCGAATGCTGAACGCCGAACGCCAACCTGATTGCGCCTGAATGCCATTGGAAATCAAAATCATTCGATTATAACTCCTAAATGTTATGCTAAGGTGATAGTTTCAAAACATTTTTCAATTCTCGTACATACTTTTTAAAGTGATACATATTCGTACAATGTTATTAATAACATCAATTAATGAAATATTTATTCTGTCTTTAAGCTTTTGTTTTATGCAATACAAATATTTTATATGATACAAAATCACAAGTAGGTATGAATACCACAGTGGTAAATAATATGTGATTCTCTACAAATAACAATGTATTATAGTATAATTGAGTGGTGATTATATAACGGCCGTAAGAAAGTAGTCTGATGGCACTTTAACCCAGTGTCGTGAATTCCGAAACTGAGTAGCGCTCTTTTGCGCTCATTATTATGGAGAACGCGACTCACCACTTTCACTCTCACCAACATGTCTTACGCAAGCCGTCGCATAACTCTCTACTTGCCCCCGTCTACTGCCTCCGCGAAACTGGGATCCGCCATAACCGACGTGATGCCGAATAAGATCGCCAGTGTTGTAACGAGATAAATCCTCTAATGATGAGCTGTACAAAAACGAAAGTGTGGTGTTTCGGTTAGTTTGTAGTAGGTCAGCGGAGTAGGCCACCGGGGGTCGACGCCCGCGCAACCTCGTCAGGTGAAAGTGGCCCCCGCTCCCCCTCCAATGGTAAAGCGCCGCAACTTGCGCACGCGTCTGCTTTTTGCAACTTGGCCATGGGGCCTGTTACGATACCTGCGAAACGACGCCCAGCAACGAATATGCAAACGTCTGGCCTCTATTGTCACTCATGTCACGTTATGCAGGTTTAACATTACGCAATCAGTTTTACTTCCTAAAATTTTAAATGAGTTATACTTCTAATGAGAACCGGATCTATTACTATAATTTGTAAAATTTTATTCTAGACGACAACTATCAGGCATGTATGTATATTAGCGTCGTATCGAAGACCTGCTAAGTCAAGCCGTTTCAACTGTTTATTGATTGAAATATTAACTTTAATCACAATTACCTAAATAATACATATACTATTCTGAAATAGCTTTATTAATTCGTCAGTCATACCACATAATATTCAATCAATCTGATAATCAGTCTGCTGAACAAATTATTAGGATTAATGAGTAATGATACTTTTTGATCCTAATCCTAGTATAATATCTATTAATGCTTTATATGGTAATTTAGTGTATGAGCGTAGAGAATACACAAGACTGACATCAATTGCACCAGAAACAGTGACATATTTACGAAGAACAAAAAGAATTGTTAATACGTAAGACCATTTACGTAACCGGCAGACGTTAGATAGGCTAGTGATTGAATAGACTCATCTTACGTAAAAGTAACGTATTAAACGTAATAACGATACTTACGTAAAGCAAACATGTTTAAAATTTTCTTTCGTTTCACTTTATTTAGGTTGTACGACAGTAATATTTACCACCTTACACTATATTCATATGAGATATTGAAGAGCGTTAGTTTTATGTATATTTATATGGAAGAATAGATATTTCTTATTTTAATTGATAATTAAATTGAATTCGGCTTTCGTAATAAATAATTAAAAACATTTTATTTCTCTCTGCGACGTGTTAAAAATATATTGGAACGATTTTGATTGACAAAGAGTTTTACCTCCTTATAAGAAACTTTATTAAAACAATAACTTACTATACAGCGTGTCCCATTTAAAAAATGTAGTACTTATTTAAATATTTGAATTATGAATTTTAGTGAATGAAATGAATTTAAATAAATGATTACCTTTTTTGTAGAATTGAAAAATACGATTTCATCCATAAACTTTGTAGTGTGCTAGCTTAGATAGTATTACATGATTTACGCGTAATAGTTAACCCACACGTTTCTAAAGCACGTGCTGATGTTTCGGCAATTTCCCACGTACACGACCATTGTCATTGAACCTCATCGTAATTTACTTATTTTTAGTTATAGAAAAGTTAAAATAGCGTAGTTTCTATTTTGAATCCTGAATACTGGAAAGTATAAAGTTCGTGTTAGATTTACAGTTTTTTAATGTTACTGAAAAAAAGAATAATAATAGACAAATATTAAATTATTATCGTTTTTCATATTTACGTTATTGTAACATATGTTATCCGTAATACCAACAGTAAGTTGTTTTAAAGTCGAAATAGGAGCATGCCGACTTTTCAAAGTAAATTATGAAATCGTGAACTTCGGGCCGATAAAAAAACTTAACATACATTTTTTTATTATACGCATGCATTTTGGCCTTCGCCGATTCTGTGTAGTAATTAAAAAGTCGGTCGATAAGCTGCGAGATTATAATATTTACCAGCGGTTCTGAGTTGATAGGTGAACGCTTGATAAAACGAGCCGAGGTTGAATTGTGAGCCCGAACGTTGCGACAGCCTGAACAAAGAAAGCGGGGGTCCGGCCTTGAGGAGTTCGTCGACCGACTTATGCGCGTCACAAGGTTTCACCAATCGAGCTTCTGGCGCTCCAGGATATTGCCAATTTTATTTAGCGATCTCAAGGCTAAGCGCTCCGGGTAAACCTCTTACTTTTCGATGTATGGAAATTATTTTCGAGACAACATTGGATGCATTTGAAATTGAACACTTATAACTGCAATTACGCTTAATATACAGTGCTCGAAACTTGGGATACTTGACTTTTGCTATTAACAATTATTAAATTTGGTAAAGTCTCCTTAAATAATATTAGCAGTGTAATTGCATATAGATTCCATTTCCGAAAACTACGATTACCATTTCGAATGATAATTAATAATTATTGAATTGGAATAAATTATATTTTATTTATATTAGGTGATAATATAACCGATACATTACCGTTTTATTTTAAATAACTTTAAATAAATAATACATGATATTTACTCTTTTTTAAAAAATGCTGTTGAAACCCAGAAAGAAAAGCGAATTGTGCGAAACATAATCATCCTTGCAATATTACAACACATATATTTATACACATATCTTCGAAATTACGTACTCAAAACCTAGATCCCAGCAACACGGTTAGGTTATCTGACACAATCAAATTCGTGGTGAATATTCACCTAGCCGATTCGGGATATTATATTTGGGGCGCCCCACTTATTTCAATCATCCATTAGCTATTTATTTCAAGTTTTAGTTCATCTGAACATTAGTAAAGTGAATAATACTATCTCAAATGCTTTGTTTTTCTTTCATTACTGTTACAGTCATTCTTAATATATAACTATTTTTATTGCGTTTAAAATAATTGAAATAAATAACCATATAAAATATTTATAACCGATCAAAATTTCATGCATGGAATCTAATTTTACTTGAAAAGTAATTTTATTTGTTTTTATTCTTGTGGTATCTAGTTCATTGTTTAAAACAAGCCAAGTTGAATACTATTAAGGCCACGTCTACTATATTATTTAAATATTCTAGCCTACAAAAATATAAGAAAATATTAATATATTACATTGTTCGAATAGAAAATGTTATAAATAAAACATTTCGTTACTATCAACGTAGACATTTCAGCGTTTAAGTACGCGTGAATAAAAGTCATAAACTTTAATATTTTAGACAAGTAAAAGTACATAATTGTTACTGTGTTAAATTCATTTCATATTCCTAAAAGATAAAATACACATGTAAAATAGAATGACAAAAGACGTTCAATAATCCTTGAATAAAGTATTTGAAACGAAGCTTCATCTATGTGATGGAAATCCTTGGCCTCAAAACAAAAACTAAGCTGTACTACATTGCTAACAAGGTTAATATAAAAATGTTATTGCCCATGCTTAGATTGGCTATCGACAAATAGAAGTTCTATATTAGACACAAAATTACTTACCACGTTTTGGGGTTAACGTCACTACTTCAAGACACGCTATAGTTCAATTGCCTCGAGCAAAAAACTATTAAATTTAAACATAGAGTGTGTTTGTTTAGATATTTTATTAACGATTTTCTGTAATTTTATCTCATAGATGTAAGAAAGCACATGAGTAATGAATACTTTTTAATATGAATTAAAACGGACAAATCAATAAGATTTATGATATTTTTTTTTGGTTTACTTATAAAATTTATTTACTATCGATATCATTGTAAAATCTAACTAAAATTCTGTATGAGACTTGTCACTGACCTAAAAGGACTTATCATTGCAATATGGCAAAATATATAGGATAAAGCAACACTATTTACTGTGAAACGATCACTGAAGAGCGGGACAGAGCCTATACAGTTTAATATAACATTTTATATTCTACAATTGGTTGCATATACACTCTTTTTTTTAAAGAAAATGTTCAGCAACATTCTGTTTTTGTAGGTAAATAATTTTGCAAATCCGTAAACTTTCATTTAAAAATATAATTCTGGAAAGATTATATTCATTAGAGTCCCCAAATTTAACAATTTTGTTTAAAAACAACAATGAATAATTAACAAGTGTGTATATTAATTTAATTGACGGTTGAATTGGATTAAATTGTGTACTCGAATCAAATGCAAAACCACATTACATTACAATTGTCATGCTCATTTCCAATAGTTCATATTCCACACTAATCGGTTTATAACTGTTACAACTATGATCAATGACCTATTAATTAGGCCATTTTGTAATGTATAAAAAACGATTAACGACTTATGTTATTAAGAATAATATTCATATCATTTTATGGAAAACACTTTTAATATTTTGAGGACATATTTGACGGATCTTTGACTAAAGCAGGCGGTGTCAGATGACGTTTGCTCTACTTTTTTGCTCACAAATAATGATCTTTTGGTACAGCATAGGTAGACGCAACTAAAACTTCGGTGTGAACCCAGCGAGGGACAAAATGAATAACTTAATCATTAAAACAGTTCATGAATCATTCATCAGTTGTTGAAACTGCATTCTGCGATTAACGTATATGTGGATTAGAAATTTAACTTTATTTCCATTACTAAGCATCATGCTGTGTTATTGCCTTCTTAGAGTAAGTACATTTGACTTAGAATGCTAGATAGAAGATGGCGTTCTGTGAGTGAAATATATGTCAAATGTATAATGCATAATAATTTATTAAAATTCATTTATGAAGTCATATACATATATAAACATGTAAAATAAACAAAATCCAAAAATATCGTTTTTATTTACTAGTCGTTAAATTATTATTGAACAATGACGAAGAATGCCAAAGATTTAGATTATCAGTATGATAGTCGTATGAACTAATTTTTAAAAACACGGTTATAAGAATCGTCTACGATACTGAAACTCTGAAAGCATGCGTCATGCGATTTTGTATTAATCTTAATTTTGTACATAATGAGGATGAGAAATTTTACGATGACGCTGTTTTTAATAATATGATTATAACTCATGAACTTCATTGCAAGCCTCTTTTGCATGGGCGTGGCGAGGGGGGTTAAAATATTATGATTGAATGTGTGATGTGTGTGTATCATTACTATTTATATCTTCTTTTTATTAAACCTATATTGTTCCACTACTCAATATAGGAGAACTACTTGCAGGAGCTTTCTCTAAGTAAATAATAGTAAATAAAAAATAGGTTTTTATGCACATTTGGTCGTTCAAGTTAATTAGACCCTTATAATCTTAAGTCTGACTACGCTCTGTTACATTATAATATAAAACAATAGCATCAGCAAAAAACCCATGGCCCATAAAATATTGATTCTTACTTAGATAGTAATAAATCAAAAAGCTTGTTTATGTTCGCATAATAATATTTTATAACGTTTGTCACGCTGTGATTACAATGCAATTAGAAAGCGAATTGCACAAGTGGCACTCGAAGCGACTCTATCAGAAGAAAGCGTACATTGACGTAAGAAAGTTGGGGCGGAGTGGTGGGGCTGCGCGCACGCAGTATCCAAAGTAGTACACTTTCGATCTCGACTCGCGTTGGTGAGAGTTACGCGAAAATGAAAGTGGTATGCCATTATGGTCCACTTTCCTCGCCGGGGTCGAAAACCTCACGGTAACTAGTAGGACCTAGTCGGTGCAAGTTAATTGACAGTCACCCGACCACTACGCGTTGCGATAACAACCTTGTTTACGTTTTCAAAGTAAAAGTAACGATCGAGTTGTATTGACTATTGCCGTACCAATGACATCAAATTTGTTTAGAATTCAAATGTTTGATATTGGTATTTTCTTCTATAAGAAGTCAATACAATTATATGTCAATACAATTATGTGTTACTGCTTAATCTCGGAACATTAAGTTTGACTACAGAACAACAAAAAATCTTATTCTTAATCTAGATAAGTCCATGTAATAAAGGCATAAGTGACAAGTTATATTAGAATTGCCAGTACGTATTGGAATATCTAATAACTATCACTATATACCATACTCCTGCGAAACGGCCGCACCGATTTTTATTAAATTTTGTGTAGGTCTGAGAATCGGCTAACATCTATTTTTCATACCCCTAAATTATAAGAGTAAGGCAAAACAGCGATTGCCGGGTCTTCTAGCATTCCCATATAATTAAAAACAAAACTAAACCGCCAAATTGTCGGAACTAGTCAAATATTAAATGGGACCACATGGCAGGCATCAGCTTTCAAATAAAAAAATAATCATAAAAATCGGTATCACCCAGTAAAAAGTTATGAGATAACAAACACAAAAATGCAGTCGAATTGATAACCTTCTCGTTTTTGAAGTCGGTTGATATTTTTTAAAAGCATGATTTGATTGAAGTTTTAGCAAATGAAATAGAGGATTTTTCCATTCTTTGTGAAATGGAATCTTAAAAGCGAGTAAATCCTTTCTTCTGGCGAGATTGCCTTGCTATGGCATTGTTATAACATTCTCCGTCTGGAGCGTCGTTGACCCATTAAACTCGTCTGCTTTGTTTCAATAAAAAATCTTAAAAGAAAAAGAAGTGAAATACAACGTTGAGGAGCGTAAAAATATTTATTTTAACAGGTATCTTTAAAATTATTTTCATTGTAAAATGACAAATTTTTGCTTTACCTTAAATAACATACTCTATAGAAATTATTAGTAGTTTATCTGAGTTTAAGAATTTACAGCACACTATGGACTTAAAACTAATATGCATGCATTATAACATTTATCCATCGAGTTGGAGAAATATCATAAGTATGTATATGAACTTTCTAAATACATTACTTTATTATAAAATGATGATACATTTCGGCCATAATGTTATTCATCGTTGTTCATTTCAATACGGTGTGTACTGCTCGAATATAGGGCGATTGGGGGTGGAGGGTGAAAGGTGAACGACCCCGAATGACGTCAACGCGACCTGATGCTGGCTTCAGCGTAACCCGAACTCTGACCTGAGGCTTTGCATATCACATCTTCTATACTGTATAACGTTTCGGATGCCGAGAGCAACACTTAACTTTTTTGTTCTATTGTTAGAGCGAGCATTAGATTGACGGAATAGACGTACGTGTAAGTAGATCAACGTTGAGTGCAGACAACAAGAAGCAGATTTAAGAGAACAAAAAATGACACACACTTTATATATTAGGAATATACTAATGTACATAAACTTCAGCTGTTATAAAATAAAATTGAATAAGAGAGCTGATTTCTATGAATTTCTATTATCTTACATCTTTATACTTAATGACTACTTACTACTGTTAAATAAACTTGCATATGTGTATATATTAAATCGATGTGATAGTAATTGCGTTGCAGAAAAAAACCGGTCAATCAATTCTATCTTTTTCTTCCAATGAAAATATTCTGAAATTCACATCTGATATTAACTTACCAGTATTTTCGGTTTAATTTTCATTTTGATATGCTTTGTTCGGAGGAACCCCATATAGTACATTTATGAAGATTGAAAACATTTCAATTTTATTTTAAAGTTTGTTTAATAAAAAATCTACGAACGCGACCAGTTCAGGAGTACACATATTGTTTTATTCAGTATCAGTACATGAGCATATAATTATTACGTTAAGTAATTTTAGCAGTATAAATATTAATTATGTAAGATAAATGACTACTTCTAAATCACGAGAAGATAAACAAGTACGTATAAATGACGTAACGAGTTTAAACCATAATTTTCAATTAATGTCACGGTTATTATACTACGACATTACTTCGATCGTAACATCACACATTGCAAGTGTGGTGATTTATTAATTAGTAGCTATCCACCCACGGCCAGCATAGTAAAACGAACTTCTGTAAAAAGTCCGCCGCATAAATCCTCACCTATACTAGACACAATTTTGTTTTGGTGAGAATTTCCAAAAATATATAACATACACCTAATTAATGTCTTAATATATGGGGGACGTAATTACGTTCATAAAGTTTAAACCATTTCACAACATCCGCAAGTTCAGCCCAGCTTCAGTAATAACCAATGTTAAGCAATACGTGCGTCACTGAAAGCATACTGGTCTTGGTACATTGCATAGAATTATCGGCGGTAATAAAAATGTCATATTTACGGCTGAACGAGCTCTTAGCGGTAAATTAGTCGCCTTGGCCCATAAACGCGACTTCGTTCACCGAGTGATTCGCCAATTCTAGATTTAGGTTTTCAGTTCAGTGGGTTGTACTGGACGCTTCCGATGTCGACCAGCGGGCTTCTGATTGACTTTTTGGGCGCGATATCAGCTTGATAATAATTCCGCATGACGTGACTCGTCAGTCGAATTTTGTTGTGTGTGATTTAAGCGGACTAATAGATAGGGATTAATGTTTTTAATAATTTTATATGCACACAGAATGTCTGAATAAATAATAAATATTGGTTTTATGTCAGATTATATTGTGTAACAAGTTAAACAGTATGATCCATGATTACAGAATTGTATGGGCGGTTGTTGGTTCCCTAAAATTTTGACAAAGGTGTTTTTTGGCGGTAATCATTAAAACTTTTATTCCATACTGCGGATGTTATTGCTACTTTATTGCATGTAAAAGGTGCGTTCGTCTGTGTTTTATAAATTGTGATAAACAATAAACATGTTATTACCACTGTGACGCTGGAATTCTTTTAGGCTATGTTACTTACGCCGGAGTCAGCGTGACCTAATTCATACCCAAGTATGTTTATTTTTCGTCTCAAAAACTATATTGGCAATAAAAACAAATTAGTATTGTAACCGATGTGAACGTTTCATCTAAGATTTTAACGTTCTAATTTTTGCAATGCTATGCATCTGCATATATCCTACCATGACCTATCTAGGTCAAAAAACGAATCAACAAGCACTTTTGTGCATGATCCTTCTAGCACTTTCCCCCACTTAATATACAGATCGTGTGAATTTTATTGTTACTATTTGAGGATGCGAGTGAACATACAATACGATATTGTAATAATACTACATTATCAATATTCTATCAAAATTGAATATCATCAATATTCAATTGTAACTTTTTGTTTAAAATTTATAATAAAATGTAACTTTTTGTACTTATTATAATTGTTGTTAAATACCACTTATAACTTGTCATTTATTAATGAAAAATATGACAACCTCTCAAAAATAAGCAAGTATTGAATATATGATGGCCAGATAAAACATTCAAGTTTCGTAGGAAGAAATACAAACAAACAAACGAAACAGCCAGAATAGTAAGGGGAGTTTGTAGGGGCGGGCGGTTCGTAGAGGTGCTACGGGCGCCCCTGTACCGGCTGGCGAGCGCCGTAGCGAGACTCGCGCCATTCGCGCTAACGCCGCCGCCGGCCGCACGCGCCCATACCGCGTCGGCCCATGCGCCTCCCAGACATGACTGTGACTGAGTGCCGTCGGCAGCACCTGGAACCGACCCCAGCTGACCCGACTCCCAATGACAACGACGTCCTGCTCGGCAGAGTGCTTGCAGGTGAGCGACGCCACCGATCAGCTGTTCATACATCTTATCTATTGTTTTTGTCGTTCACAATCACATTACTCTTTATCAATCAGTCATCGGGCAATGATTTTTTTTTTTAAATTTCGTGCATAATTAAATTTCCGCAACGCCTTACGCTCTTTCGTATGCACCGTACTATTAATACTTAAGGGATGCATTAAGTTCTTTTCACTTTCATGTGACGCGAGACGTACGTAAGGTACGACGATTCGGGGGAATGCGGGGGAGGGGACGGAGCGAGGGCCGCAAATCTGGGTCAAGCAGAGTTCGTTGCCCTCGGCCTTCTAGCTATATTGGACTTTGCTAATCACAGCCTGCCGTTTAATTTCGCTCTCCATATGATAAAATTAATTAATTTAAAATACATTAATCGATATAATATTTTTAAAACTATTTACTGATTCATCTTTTTTTCTACTCTACATTTAGTAACTCTATAGTTTAAGATATTACTTATATGACAATATTATACAATATTAATTACATTGTGTATTTTACATAATGTATAAAAAAAGTAGGAAACTGAAGATAATTGTTGAACCGCTGCAAATATTAATTTGTCAATCAAACTGTTGCATTATTTGCAAAGATGTTGAGCCCGTGGCTGTCAGTCGACATCAGCATCGAGTCGCATTTCGCAAGTAGAGCCCATCGCCGAATGCCATTTTATTTTGGAGGCCGCGCGCGCTGCGAGGGCCCGCGGTCAACGGCCCCGTGCGATATCTAGGTCGCCTCAGAATAACCTAGCGCCGATACTCTAATAATAATCTTCACTATGACTTAAGGCATATATTCATCCCATTCTCGCACGCCAAAACCCCATATAGAAATAGCGACAACGCATATTTCGCAACGACTACTCTATATTCTTACCGGCAGCCGCTAACTAGGTTTCACTGTCTCTTTCTCTCTTAAAAGCGAACGTCACTTGGCAAAATTTGTTGAATACAAATTCTAGACTTTAAATTCTGCCACTGAATATAAAATTCATGAGCAAATATATCTTACATTCTGACAACTTCATTTCGCTGTCCACTTGAATTTTGACTTCCTGCCAGTATACAGAAAACTAATTTAGAATGTTTGTATACAAAGTAATTTAAGTATTAAACTTTTAATAGTTTGTAATTACTTCTGAAATCAATCTGAAAATTTCTTGAAATAACGTAAAATAGGTATCTATAACTTTCAATATATCGGCCATGATTTGTAAAGAAACAATGTGGTAGAGTCGGTATGACGTAGCCTCGCGAAGCTAGCGAGCAAAGCGCGGGCAGGCGCGCTCGGTATTGCGATCAAGGCCTCGAGTTCGTTCACCCGCTCGCAATTAGGTCACGCTCGCCTCTTACCCCGCGCAAATAACTGTTTAAAGTCATTCTAAATCCGTCCCTATTTTGTCAGATTGTCACTTTAATATCTCGACATTATAAAAATATATTTAATTTATTCAATAACATTAATATCAGTTTATGATATTAGTGTCACAAACATTATGATAAAATAATAATTTTTGATTATTAAATATTCATTTTGAAATATAAATAGAACTTCCAGGTATAAAAAGATAATCAGATTACATATCAATAATTAATTTACGTGCCATCGTGCATAGAGGTTGTTGTCTCTAGCGAAAGTTGTCTAGGAAAAGTTGAAGGCGATAATAAGCGTGGCATAATATGCGTAATCCGTTACGGTGGGGAGGAAATGGGGTAAATGGGTATCATGGATAGAACGGAGACTTGCGGGTGGTGCGGGGAACAGCGAGGCTGAGTGGTAGGGTTGCTAAGTAACAGTTCGGGAACATCATCTGTTTAAGTGTTATTAAAATAAATTTCTTAAATGGCTCGCTCAAAACTAAACACGTCTTGATGGATTTTGGGAATTATTGAACAAAATTGACGTATTACCCATTCCATAAATTTAAATTTTTTCGTTAATCCACAAAATGTATATAATTGACATAATAATTAGTAATGTTATGCACATAATTTGTTGTTGTTAAATAAATTGAAATTAATTAAAATAATACAATCATTAAGAGTGGCAGCCCTGGTGCGGGTCGACGGCCGCGCCGCCCTGACCCCAATTTGATCTGCGCTCGCGTCATGCCGTGCGGACCTCGCGTCCAGGCACACTGAGCGGAAAAAACCATTGAATTTCAACATACAACACTTTACAAAAGTATCACAATATTTGCGAAAGATTTAAGAGTCTTATTTTGTTTTGTTTTGTTTAGGTCACTGAATAATTGAACGTTTAGATAATATCATTGACTCAATGACTTTAATTCGTTACATATTATCCTGACATATTTTGTAGATATATTTAATAAGTTTATATCTTCATATATATGTACTTAACATCACGATCACGTTCCAATAACATCACGATTTTTTTTTACAAATTTTGGTGTAAATTATTTATTACACGATATCTTATAAATACTCAGTGTCCCACTAACCTTATTGGCTAGTTAGGTTTATAAGCATTTTTGTGCGATGCTTACTTCTTAACCGGGTAACCTGAGATCTTTAAACCTACACGAAATTTCAGCTGTCGAATTTAGGACGAATATGCTTTTTAGTCTTGTTCTTGTTGTTTTTAACATGAATATAAAACAACAAATAACAGTTCATTGCACCTAGATTTCCTTTTAAGTGTAAAAATAGGACGTTGACTAGAGGGATGTATGACGACTGCGCAATAGTTACGCTTATGTTATGTAGAAGTTGATGATTAAGTCTTCTTGAGTCAGCGTTGACCCAGATGTGGTGAGCCGTGTTGATTGTAAGCGGGAATCTACGTGCTCTAAATACGTCGAGAGTAGGTTAGGGAGAGAGGTCATCGACCCCTGCTCAATACCATACCTTTTCACTTCGCTGCATATATTTTTTTTTTATTATGGAAAGGAAATCGTGTTTTCATAAACAAGGTTTGAAATTACTATACGAAAAGCTTCTTTTTTTTCTTATTTCTTATATTATTAACAGTATCATCATTAATTATATTTTAGCTTATGTATTTTCTTTTTGGGTTTATATTTTCAGTTTTTAAATATATGTATAACTGAAGATCTTTGAAGTTGTAATTTAATTTAATTATTAACAATGAAACAACCGAACAAATTCAGCGCCACCTACCGTCGAGTAGATTGTAATGTATGTTTCACTAGATGGCGCTGATAGTTGGAATCGGCTTGGTCAGGAGAAGTTCTTATACATACGTTATTGTTGATGAGGATTTTTACAATTATTCAGCATAATTACTATGCGCTTAAGTTTTTGTCTTGTTTGTTTAAAAATCTACATAGTTATAATATTACATAATAATAAACAAATTAATACATTTCCTAAAATGAGGTCCCTGATCTATAATATAATATGTTTGACATAATCAATATATATTTTAATGATTTTTTATCTTTCATTAATCGATCCACAACTAATAACAAGATATATTGCTTAACATAATTTTTGGTAAACGTAAAATTATCGATAAATCATTAATACTATTCATAATTTGAATTACGGCAGGCTGAACTCTAAAAATAGCAAGTTGGCTCGTGCAGATGTGGGTAGTTGGGAGGGTGGTGCGACCGTGAACTCAGCTGACCCCTGCCCCTTACTATATGCCTTTGCTTCCCTCATACCGCGTGGTCTCCCACCTCACCTCGTGAACTTTGATTTTTAACTCTTGATCTACAAATTGTGTTCATTTAACTGGTTACCGTTATACATTTACCTTTACCTTTTTCTTTAAACATTAATTAGAAACTACATAAATATCGCCATCATCATATTGAATATGTAAATAAAAAATGAAATTTATGATTTCATCTGTCATTATATATAATATAACGTACTCGGATTTTGTAAATTAAAAACCCAGTTACCAATTTTTTATTAATATTTAGGAAGAATAAATGATTCTGTAAAGGGAACGATTACAGTTCGTCAATTCCAGAATACTATGGAAAAGAGCTAATCATAAATGAAGCTAGGCAAGTGGGTGTTAGGGGGTTAGTTTGGCCGTCTGGAGCGCATGCGCCCTGTTCGCCCACGCTTTTACCGCGCTTGTCACAGCTTTCGCGCCAAACTGTCGTGAGCCGCGCGCCGGTTATAACCTAAATTTACAATTTTATCAACATGGAAGTGAAAAGTGATGATATGTTACCACCGGATAGGATAGCAGGTAAGCTCACAGCTATTAATACCAGATCGTAACAGACACGTGCATGATTAAATTCTGGAAATTGCGGTCATTGAACTCTGGCCTTCTGGCTCATAATACGTGATAACAAATGTATCACGTTTTTTATCAAATAAAATATTCGCGGTGCGATGTTGCTACTTTGCACATAAATGCAATATAATTATTTTACAACATATCAGAAACATTTGTTGCTCACTATTTATCATTTATGATATTATTTCTTAAAAACAATTAAAGATACTTGACCGATAAGTGATTTAAGACTCAAACAAAGAAATTAGATGTTCTATAAAATCTTATCATACCATATTAAACGTTCAGCATTAATCTATTAAACCTCAACCTGTTTATTAACATATATACATTAAAATTTAAAAAGTATTTATACCAACGATAATGAGTAAGTTAATGGGTAATAAGTATATTATATATAAGTTTATTGATAAAAAAATCTAATTATGTAATTCAATGGTTAGGAAGCCAAATAAGCAATAAAATTAATATCAGCAATCCTAAAAAAAAATAATAAGATCATTTATTGCATCGGAGATCCTAATCTCTAGTTTTCTAGAATATTGTGCTATATCGCCATTGGTATTAATAAATCATAGGTAATACATAAAAACGTATGCTGATATACCATAAAGTTTAAATTTTTTTTATATTGTAAAATTTTCACTTAATTTTGCATATCGGAGCTTATAATCATTACACTAGCCAGTTGTACAATAACAAGCTATTTCTATGGACAGAAGCGATGGAATATGTATTGTAGTATAAGTAATTCAACCACTTTTACTCACACTTGTATTGCTCTCGATAAATAGTGTTGATGGTGATCATGCAGACTTCTTATCTGTGGCGATTACGCCTTATGTTATCTGTATTTAAATATGTATATGTATATTATCTGTGACGTTTTTTGAATAGCAGACTTGGCTTTTGTTGTAAATAAAAATTGCCGTTTATTTTCTTCCTCTTTATTATTTAGTGTGTAATAAAAATATTCAAGCTTTAACTAATTTGATTTTTCAATGGGAATACTAACCCCATGTATCAAGTACTTTAGTTTTCTTTCTTATATAAAAAGTGCGTTATCGCTTATTTCACGTCACCTTAGAGGGTAACTGCCGTTTGTCCTTCTTTTCTTCATAAAAATTGCATCATTAACCGTTTAAGACCGGAACCTGTTACCTCAGCCCTCCGCGGTCACCGCACCCCATTGCACTATGCATATTGCATTGTACTGCACCGGTCACCGGTATCCGTTCCACTTTCGTGCATATCCTTTGTGATATATAGCTGAGTGGCTTCCTGGCTGACCTAAATTTAGCCAATTTTATTCTTAGAAATGCAGTAACTTATAAACTAAGGCGCACGTCAATTTTATTCTTAAAATTATATTTTTGATTAGAAGAAACATATGTTTCTAGCTCTAACATAGAAGTGTGCAAAAAATTAAAACAATAGTTATTTATGACTAAACATAACTCTTACTATCTTAAAGATCGTATGCCCGGTAACGCAGACGTCGTGCCGCGTGCGAAATAAAGATGACAGCTTATCACAATTCGACGCGCGTTTGATGTATTGTCTCTTTCATGTCTCCCACCTATATGTACATATATAGAGCGCAATCTTTTAAGTGCAATCTAAAATGTAAGGAACGTCGGTTTCAATCTTCCTCAGCTCGAGGGCTCCTTTCAAGAAATTGTAAAGCGAGACTTGACGTCGCCCTACAACTGCAGAAGAAAAAATAGGTGTGTGACTGAGTGTGAGTCTAGTACGCGACTATGTACTTAGAGTGCATCGCTCCCGGGCGCCGTGTCGTCGCACTGCATATAGGCCACTGCACGCCAGTGCCCGGGCCCCCCACACCCGCGCCCCGCTCAGCTGCATCGCGATTTTCCATTTCCATCGTCCCCTCGCTAATTTCAGCGCGCGTTGACGCGGGATGTCGTAACGCTAGGAAATTCTCATCTTCCCCTAATGCTCTATATTCTATTTGCCTTTCTCTGATCTCGTTTTCGGCAATTTATCGAATAAATCATTATGGAAACATATCCATTATTGAAAGATATTGACCCAATCGTGAATAAAAAGACAAAGTAGGTTTACTCTGCCATCTTAATTTCATTTCTTTCATACTTTATAGTAGTACACTCTCACCGTACAAATAAACTTAGTCAAATTTGATGAATTATTTTCGATTTGTCATATATCGCAAATAATTTTATTCTAGTGCATAATATGCGAATCGGAATACGAGCAGTGATCAGTAATTATGTTTTTAGTGAGTAATGACCATGATTAAGTGATAATAGAATTATGTGACTATTATTAACATTGCAAATTTTTATGCGGAAGACTTATTAGCACAGTAAAGAATGCAGTGTCAGGCAGTGTAAGTTCAAAGCGCTCGGTGACAGAGACGATTATTCTATAAGGCTATAAAAGTACGGTTTAAATGAGGCACTTATGCTGTTATAGTTCGGAGGGCGCAGATGTAGTTACAAGTTCCCGCGGTCGTTGGCCGCCTGATGCGTGCACGACTCCCCTGTATCGGCTAACTATGGCGCGGAAACTAATTCTTGCGTCCGCCAGTCATCACATCGCTCGCACGCCCTTACACCTAATAAACTTGACTATACGCTGCCGAAACTGTATGCTTCCGGGCGCCACACACAATATTCATGTTATTGCTGTCTCTAGGTCAATGGGAATCGACGGATGTTTAACAAAAGTAAAATATTTCTTCAAAATTGATAACAATTGTGACCGAATGCGTGAACGCGGAAACGGTTAGGTTCCGTTAAGTAACTGTATAGGTCTAGTCTAGAACAATCCTGTGCGGGCAGGCGATAGGATCGGGCGACATGTCCTGAATTGATGAGCATTCTTCTAACACTGAATTATAAAGAATGTCTATTGCTGAGAATCCTTACTAATTTTAATTATCAGCCCATGAAACAATCCACAAGAAACGCCTTTAAGAACTGAGAATACCTATAAATACCTATAATAAATTTCCTTTTGCTGTTATTTATTTCTAGGTGTTCACCATTGCAATATAAAAACAAAAATAGAATCTGTCTTAAACTTTAATGGTCGTTTCATTTTTTTTCTCGAAAATATCCAATATCGAGGAAATAAAAGTACTGGCCTCGAAATTATTATACTTACGTGGCTTGTCTAAAAGCTTGACAGTTTTTGCATGCAATTTGAATCATAGAAACTTTAATATCAAAAGATAATAAACAAAATTTTCCTTGTTCGTAATTCAACGTATTTTTAGCACGGTATGACTAATAAATATACTTGTACTATAAAAAAGAGTGTGTGGGAGTTGTGCCCCTAAGAAACGCAGTTGTAGGTTGTAAATATATAATTTTATTCTGTTACGTGATGCATAATATTGTGATTTATAATGCATGCACGTTCCATTCATAATTACGTCTTCGGACGGCATTATCGTGAGTATCAATTAATAATAAGCAGTCAACCTAGCTAGGGCGTTGCCCTTCCTTAACTATAATCATTTATTCCATTAATGCCTGCTAAGTTTACAGGTAAAACAAATTTAAACTACAACAATAAAGATAATTAAATAATATTAAAAAGCCAGTTATTTGGAGCATTTAAATTGAATTTCCAAGGGCCAGTCTTTTTCTTCCTTCCGTATTTGTATTTTATCATGAAGTGGTAGTCTTAATTAAGAATTTACGGATATTGTGACTCATTTACTGCCATTTCACACTACAGTGCATTGACCCAAGATTTTGTAAGGATTACTCACACATGTGCCACTCAAAGTATCTCATATAATGTTCTATTATTAAACATCTGTTGTATAACGTCATCGTTCCCAATCGTTACGTTTGAGGATTCACGTAATAACCCATCAGACTTATATATATTTGGTCGATTTTATAAACTCAGTGAGTACGCTTATACAAAAATCTACAACTAGATACTTCTTTGTTTAAAACTATAACCGGCGATGTGAATATTATCAGTGACATACATAATACACTCGATAGCAACGAGTGATAAGCCGAACAAAACATCGCTTCGGTACATTGACCCAGAATTATATAAAAAAGGTCTTAGTTTTGATAACGCTCTGGCAATGACATTTCTTTTCGCTGTGTTTTAAACAATAAATATTGTTGAGGTTGACTTTTATTAAAATGCTCGTTATTATATTGTGTCAGCTCTATAGACGGGGACGGAGATAACAATAAGAAGGTACATAGTTACTTACACAATACGACTGACCTGAATTAAAAGAATGTTTTAGAATGTCAAACAAATGAAACCAAAAATGTAGAAAGCACTTCGCGGTTCAAGCTCATGGTTGACTGAAATCTCTGTGGTCGGTGCACAACATGTCGACTTTCACGTTATTACGTAACGTCGCCGCGGAGAGATGTACTAGAACGTTCGAAGTCATCGACCACGCTGGCGCTTACGAAACGCACTTGTGTACGAAGATTTTTCGAGAATTTTAATAGACATCAATTTCTAATGTATAACCAAACTATGAGAACTATGTAGACTATCACTCCTCCATTAATGTATGCCTTCGATTCATTGACTTTATATTACAATAGCTAAAATTTCTTATCCGGATATTTCTAAATTATATAGATATAATAAATTGTTTAAATACAAACTGTTCTTAGTTTTCTAGAATTCTAAGGCACCGTTATATATAAAGAACCAGCGCCTAAAATTGTTTGCCGTTCTTATAAGTTTCATGTCTTGTATTTAACGAATCTTATCCTTACGACGGCCATCTGCGAATGGTTTGTTCGCTCACCGCTGTTAGGTCGTCGTTCGAGACATGAGGTCAACGTCGCGGCAGGCACCAACGGACTTACAGTGCAATTTTCCTGTAGACGATACGATACAGAACTAATATGCAGAAAATTCTACAAATAAATAATTCTACAAATATGTTTGTCTTTTTATGAATAGATGGCTTTTAATGTCTTTAAAATCAATTCATTTCGCTTCATCGTAAATTTTAAACAAACATAAATGCAATACAAATCGCATACTTAATGTGTCATTTCAAAAATATGTAGCATACATGTAGACAGATATGAATGGAAAAATACATTTATTCAGATAACCGACATAAAATTTTTATTAATATTTAGCAATTCGATTCCACGAGGAAATCTATCGAACATAGAGTTATTGTTGTAAGGAGGTCAATATCAAAACAAAATTTATATTTATTTTGTACATGAATAATTTATTGATTCTGTCAGTTTACTTTCTTTGATATCTGTTTTGTAGGTCAGTAGAAAAGTAAATATTCGTAGCATTCCCTTACAGAGTTATCGTCCTGATATCGGGCTAGCGACATAAATTTGGAACAATTATACATTATTGTTTATTCCTTTTATATAATAAATCGTAGTAAACAAATCCACCTGTTGACTCATTTTTATACAAAACTGTTTTCCGATATGTTTTCACTATGTACCTAGGTAATACGTGGTCTGAATGATCAAAATCATAGAAGTGAAGGGGCCATAGATACATTGGCGTGACACACAGGTAATAATTATAAATGCGGAGGCGTCATTGAACCCGTGTTGTTGCGAAACAACGGAAACCAGTCCAGTGTCCCCCCTCTTCTTTGCCCCGTCTCTGTTTGCTAAACCGCGCCCCGCGCCCTCAGTACATGCTGCGAATTTTTAAAATCCTAGATTAAGTTGACATGCGGTCAGCTCGTTGTACACGTGACGTGCATGTCGATACCTTAGGTTACATCACTAGCATCTATAGTCGGCATATTCATTCAAGTTGCATTTAAGTAAATATTTATATTGATATACGAAAATTCTACATATAACATAATAAATACAACTGCAAAGCTTTTAATGTTTCTGAATTAATATGCTCTCGTTTATGTATAGCGATATTTAGGGTAAGTAATATTCCAAATTAATCTGACGTTAAACATTCGATTCGACAATATTTTATCGATGTAAACGATATCGTGTGTTCAGTTTATCCAGTATTCATAAACTGGGGTACAATACCTTAAGGAGGGCTTACCGCGGTAGTAAACATAATAGGTAAACACTCATTTATATTGTATGCGTTGATCACTTGGGTAAAATAAATAAAGTCGATAATGATACATAATAATGGAAACGCTTAGTTATGTGTTATTATGCTATCCTTACAACATCAACGGCGACCTAAAAAGTGACGTGGCCGATAGTGGTATAGTCAGGGACAACGTCCGCACCGCCTCATTCGCGGGAATTGCAGGTAGGCTAAGGGGTTAAAGAACTTCGGTGCACTATATCAAATACCATTGAACTTTTCTGTCTCGCTCTAACGCTGCACCCCGATGCATCGGACGCACGCTTCATCGTGCGAATCCTGTGCGATTACGCGTTACGCATGCGTATGACCTAAAGCATGATATATTTTAATAGTATCTAGAACCTGAATTAAACTAACAACAAATTTTAAATTGTTGAGTATAACCGAATCACTTTAAGTTAATAAATATTGTAACGTTTGTCATTTATATTTTCATTAATCTAATTGTTAAGTGTTGAAGTTTATCAAATACAAAAAGTTACTTAGTCGAACAATTAATTACACACAAATAACTTTTTAGAAAACAAGTCCCTGCAGGGTTATGTAATATTGACGACGTGAGCTAGGCAGCAGCGGCCATGTGTCAATAATCAAGTTTAACTGGTGGAAAGTTCAAAGAGGGCATCGACATCAAGCAGCCTGGTTGCCGTTGGCGGCGACTCTTTGGCGTTCATTTGCTAGAAAATCGCTTTAATTCGCACACTTGATAGCAAGTTGTTGTGACGACATCCCTACATTAGCGAATTACCTGCAGCTACCAGGAAGATTGCGAGATTAAATTTCATAGATGCGGTGCTTCTTTTACGCTCATATTTCAGTTTCACATGATTTATGGAATTAAATTTTATAAATTCTATATAAATCGTACGTCTGATATACATAGTTGTATCGCTAATCCACTTAGAAAGTTGTTGATTTCGACTATCTAATACATTTTCAAGCCAGTGCGATCATAGAGCGTATGATAACACCAAGGTAATGAGATAAAATGTCAATGAACCTGATAAAAAAGAAATTTGCCTGCACGTAGGCATTTTTTTGTAAAAAAATATTCCATCGGCACGATTTTTAACATTTGATAAAATTCAAATACATCACAAACTTCAGTATATTACACGAAAATATATTGTCCATAGACCATAGTTTACTCTCTTATTGACGTTGCAAACCAAACATTGTTATAGGAAACAAAAAAAAACAGCCTAGAGAGACAATCGAATGGAAGGGGGTATCGTGAATCGAGTATCTAGTGCAATGGGCGGCCCGCTGACCGTTGTTGGACCATTTCTCCAAATCGCACGCCCGCTTTTCCCACAGACCTCAAACGTAGCCTGCTCTCAGGCAGGCCAGTTTACTACGCATCCAACTCAACCGGTTATATAATATTATACATTACAACAATGTCTTGAAATGTATATTACTTACAGGTTAACAACAATACAAAGAAAAAAACATCTGTAGTACATTGATCGATGATGAAAATAAAATATTTAATGTCATATATATTTCACGAAATATGTTCAAAGTATCTGCTGCAAACTACAAAATATGTAAGAAAATCTTCATGGAATGTGTGAATAGACAAGATATTTCATTTTGACAATAGTATATATAATATGGCAATGGATTTACATGCGACATTGAACTTAGGTACTTAATCAGAGTCTGTTTTCAATTCAAGGATACCTTTGCATCTGCGTCATATACATTTTTTAACACCAGCCAAAAATGTCAATTGCTAACATTTAAAATACTCATAATAAAATTTTTGTACAAAACTTATTAGTATAAGAAGGTCTACAAATTTAATCACATTTATTGAAATACTAGTTTCTATGTGATTATTACAAAATATAAAATAAAATAATATGCAAACTTGCCAAAGAAGAAAGGAAAAAATATCATTAGGTAGTGACTAATGATCACGCTAATCTCAAAACGTCGCACTTTGCTTATTACATAACAAAGTTTCATTATGAATGTTCCATGAAGTAATCAATGAAATAACATTCTTTGTGGCGTAGTATATTCCTTTATATGCGTCTATATACAACCGCCTGTAAAGGTAGAGCTTAGAATATGATATAGCACATAATACGTGTTCGCGTACACAGCTATCATCGTCGTCACTTGTTTACCGCGCTGTTCGCAGACCTTGAAATTCGGCAACGGTCACTGGCCCCGCTTCGCGCTAAAACGAATATAATTTTTATTATAATCGCCCCTGTATACCTTTACATAATACCTACCATTCTATTTAGAAATGGGTTCGAGTTTCAATAATATGTTGTTCTAACTCCGTAAATGTATATTTAACTGCGAAGGGGGCATAATATCTGGCTCTTTATAATAAATTGATAATACTGTATTACATATTTTAGTAGGTATATTTTTAGTATATTTGTTCAAATAAATATTAGAATTTTGGGAGTTCCCGCCCAAAATTCGAGGAAAAATTCAGTCTGATATTTTAGCTATCGTCAGATTTATTTTCATGCCCGAGTGATTGCTCTGCCGATTGCTTTGACACCCGGACAACTTTGAGAAACAAGTGGATGTGTGTGTTATTTAATATACTTACAGCGTCTGTGTTGGTGATTGGCGATTTTGGTGGCAATTTCAAGGACAGCCGGCTCATTTCAGTCGACAGTCAGTCACCTTCGACAGTGAATGACACCATTACGAGCATTGACCCTGTACATTTCCTGTGAGGGAAAATAAAACTGTTTAACGATCATTAATATACACATGAGCATAGCGTCGCATATGTTAATCAATCGATACTAACACCAAAGCTATTTAAAAATACGGTATACTACTGATACTTTCATGAAACGAGTATAAATAAATTTATTAATAATTTTTCATTAGGTACATAACTTATCAATAATAAATCACAATATTATGAATACAATTTTATTTATGGCTTTCTTTTTTGTTTCAGGTGAGTGTGCGTAGAATAGAAAATCTCATGGTGCGAAGATATTGGTAAGTTTTTCAGCAGAAGTTATGATTGCAGTAATGCGTTCTCGTTAGAGCACAATGCACCAGGCAGCAGTGGTGAAGTCAGTCACCCCGTCCTAACGGGGCTCGCCCTATACTTGCTTGCAACTCGCGAACTCCACTGCCGTCATCGCGTCGCAATTGTCGTGCAATCGCTTACTAATGCCATTCCAACTGTACTCCTAATGCATACGACCAATGGCCATAGAGAAACCCTCGTCCCACGTCAGCTTTATTACTTGAACATCGGAGCAATGCTAAATCATTTGCTGGAAATAAAAAAAAACGCTACAACGAACTTTGAAAACGCGGTAATGAGGTCCGAGACTCCCCGTCGAGTGTGTAAATGGACCACAAAATTGTCACACCTATTAGTCATTGTTAAAGTCATAATTGTTCCCAGAATATCGTTATACATAATAATTGTAGTGGAAAAGAATCAAGCGGTTAGGTACACACTTTAAAAAAATTACGAAAGTATTTTATACTCCCTGTCAAACTATTTTTCATATGTGTATTAATTATCTTAAGAATTTATTTAATGTTTGTCCCTTTAACAACGACAATCGTAGATCTAAAAATATAATGTTGTGAAAATATTAAGAGACATCCCGCTGATATTTTATCATTAAAACGAATATTATGAATCTTCCCCAAAATCGAGATATCGTTTAACTCGAAATATAATAGATCATCTATCTGGGAATGTCGGTTGCGAATTCGCACGACAAAAGGAAGTTAAAAAACTAATCTTTCAAACATTCAATCCCTTTTTTGTGTCCAAAGATTTCGATTAAACAATATTCGCGTTTTTTTACAATTTTAGAGAAGAGTTGAATATCGCGAAGCTTGCACAAAGATACACATATTTGTACAAAAAATTGGGAGTTACCTGTTCTTGAAATCCGAGATCAAAGAAAGGGTAGGTCGATTCGCGTTGTGATTTTTTATCATTGCACAAATTTACTTTACCTGCATTTTTTTGGGAAAAGGTTAAAATATAAATCCCTAAAAATCGAAACTGAATAGAATCCGGCCTAAGGGTTATGTTGTTGATTTCTATTACTTTTTTAACCTAGCAGATGCTATAAGGGACTCCTTATGCTGTGGCCGCGAAACAATATGTAGGTCACGATTATTAAAAACTATCACTTTTTCATCTTATATTATGACATTTCATTAATCTTTTAAAGCTTAAATTCGCATTCACGTTGCATATTTCTTTTAAATATGTTATTTCTTATTCTCGATAATTTTAACTATGGTTGTCTACAACAGCCTGCGTTACGTCGACAATACGCAATATGTTATATTTTATATTTAATATAGTTATAATTTAGTGCTCAAAATCTCTCATTACCCGTATTTTTTCGTTCAAGCAGTTAACCTATTTTTATTAAACGTTTTATGACCTTGTGAACTTCTTTCGACCTGTTTTTGAATTGAATGTATTTTTCTAAACCACCCCATTATTGAACTGATATACAACAAAAAAAATTGAATCAATTGAATGTTTCACTTTTCACGATACTATAAATGGCAGTTATGTTACAAATATATAGTTTCTTGTGATCTTGAGCTTTCATAAGTAAGGAAAGTACTTTTACGAAGTAATACTATAATTAGTACTTTTATAAAAACTTTCTTGCCAATATCATCGATTCATTTTTGGGTTATTCGTTGTTGAATATGTCTGAGGGGTCTATTTATCATTAATAGAGCGTCTTACATAAATGTTCGGGTAATATTATATACGTTATATAATTTTATAAATAGTTGGCACAGTGGTACACCATAGTGGGCACCGTTATACGTACTTGCGGAGTTGATTGCACGCGCTTACGGTCGCCGACACCAGCAGTTACTGTAGATGTCTCCTCCTAACAATTCTTTGAAGTAACACATTTCTAGTTTTGATTTAAAATGGCTTATGCTTAGCAGCTGTGAGGCGATGAATCTGGTATTATAGGATTAGTGCGTAGTAGTCTGAAGTATAACCACAGAACAATAAGTACAGTATAACGCTAGTTATGTATTGTAAGCGGTTTAAATTGTTTATTTTTATTATGTATAAAACTGTTCAAACCGTATTTATCTGTGCTTATTATATTACCTGTGCTTCAAACTGATATTTATTTATTTTGATAATTTAATAGTATTGCATTAAAATACAATGTTCTAGTTTGTTCACAACTGAAATATAATATCGTTGCTGAACATCGTAAGGGTTACAACTTTCGAATAATTTTTTTATAACAAATAAGACATGTGCGAATGGCACACGCTCCTAATGGCACGCGAACATATGTTTTCACTACTATTCCAAATGTACACGAACCACTAAAAAATACACCACAAAGGACTTTAGTAATTTGAATGACGATATCTACCTTTCCACTTTTTACTAATAACAAGGTGCCTTCTGGTGCCGCGTTTCACCACCAGATGTACAACAAGGAAGTGAACACATAATAGCAAGCAAGACAATAATTACTCGTTGCCAAAAATATTCCTACAAAAAATGCACTGACTACACGCGCGCCAGACATATTTATATTATACGTGTTGCTTTCACAATTGTTACCCGTAAGAAAAGGTGGAAAGACTACTAGGTACTTTTTTGTCGATAGGTATTTTCCTTGATCATTTTCATAAAAGCGGAACATGTACCGGAATTACAAAAGTGTATTTTACTCTGAATATGAAATATCTCCATTTTTTT